>NC_134400.1:77760507-78060507 GCF_050003625.1 Haematobia irritans | reverse complement strand
TGAAAGCTAAAAAACGTAAATGGGAGAATAATTTTGGCCTCCGTGGTCATATGTGTCGGGCGAATCGGACCAAAGATATATAAGAGCTATATCTAAATCTGAACCGATTTCAACCAAATTTTGGACACTTAATGACACTATTAAACGTATTCCTTTTGCAAAATTTTAAGGAAATTAGGGCAAAACTCGAGCTTTGGAAGCCATATAAGTGCAAATCGGACGAAAGATATATATGGCAGCTATATCAAAATCTGAACCGATTTGAATCAAATTTGGCACGTATAGCTACAATGCTAATTCTACTCCCTGTGCAAAATTTCAACTAAATCGGAGTTAAAAATTGGCCTCTGTGGTCATATGAGTGTAAATCGGGCGAAAGCTATATATGGGAGCTATATCTAAATCTGAATCGATTTCAACCAAATTTGGCACGCATAGCTACAATGCTAATTATACTCTCTGTGCAAAATTTCAGCTAAATCGGAGCAAAAAATTGGCCTCTGTGGTCATTTGAGTGTAAATCGGGCGAAAGCTATATATGGGAGCTATATCTAAATCTGAACCGATTTGGCTGATATTTTGCAAGTTTTTCGAGACTCATAAAAAATTCGGATGTACGGAATTTGAGGAAGATCGGTTGATGTACACGCCAATTATGACCAGATCGGTGAAAAATATATATGGCAGCTATATCTAAATCTGAACCGATTTTTTCCAAAATCAATAGGGGTCGTCTTTGAGCCGAAACAGGACCCTATCCCAAATTTTAGGACAATCGGACTAAAACTGCGAGCTGTACTTTGCACACAAAAATACATCAACAGACAGACAGACAGACGGACAGACAGACAGACAGACAGACAGACGGACATCGCTAAATCGACGCAGAATTTAATTCTAAGACGATCGGTATACTAAACGATGGGTCTCAGACTTTTCCTTCTTGGCGTTACATACAAATGCACAAACTTATTATACCCTGTACCACAGTAGTGGTGAAGGGTATAAAAAGGGAAATAATCTGTAGGTAGCCATCGTACGAATCGGTAAAATCGTTAAGTTAAATTTTACTAAAAAAATTATTTTCCATACAAAATTTTTTCTTAGTAAATTGTCCACATTTCGTAGTAAGATTTTTATATTGCCCATGTATTTTTATAATAGAATCAACAATGCATTAACTACTGTGTTGGAAATTTATTTAAGGAAAAATCCTTCCCATTTCGTAGTTAGTGAACTAAAAAACATTTACTGAATTTTTATAAGTTTTCCTTCAGCTAAGTTAATTTTCGTTGTGGTTACGAAAAATCAACTATATTACAGTAAATTTGTTGAACTATGTGGAAGTTAAAATGGTCCTTAAATTTACAAGACACTTTTGTTTTTGTGTAAGACGATATAGCCATGTCCGTCTGTCTGTCTGTTGTAATCACGCTACAGTCTTCAATAATAAGGCAATCGTGCTGAAATTTCGCACAAACTCGTATTTTGTCTGCGGGCAGGTCAAGTTCGAAGATGGGTTATATCGGTCCAAGTTTTGATATAGTCCCCATATAAACCGACCTCCCGATTTGGGGTATTGGGCTTATAAAAACCTTAGTTTTTATGACCACAAAGAGGTGTGCCAAAAATGGTGAGTATCGGCCCATGTTTTGGTATAGCCCCCATATAGACCGATATCCCGATTATATTTCTAGGGCTTCTAGAATCGATAGTTTCTATCCAATTCGAATGAAATTGGAAATCTAGAAGTGTTTTAGCACCATAAATAGGTGTGCCAAAAATGTTGAGTATCGGTCCATGTTTTGGTATATCCCCCATATAGGCCGATTTCCCGATTTTACTTCTTGGGCTTCTAGAATCCGTAGTTATTATCCAAATTTCAACCAAATTTGAAATCTAGAGGTATTTTAGGACCATAAAGAGGTGTGCTGAAATTGGTGAGTATCGGTCCAGGTTTTGGTATATCCCCCATATAGACCGATCTCCCGATATGGGGTCTTGGGCTTATAGAATCCGTAGTTTTTATCCAATTTGCCTGAAATTGGAAATCTAGAGGTATTTTAGAACAATAAAGAGGTGTGCCGAAAATGGTGAGTATCGGTCCATGTTTTGGTTTATCTCCCAAATAGACCGATTCGTCCCGGCCGAACTTACTGCTTTATATACTTGTTTGATTTAAATTTGTTGTCAATTTTCCATTCAAAACACAAAATTTTGTCAATTTTGAACAAGTAATGTTATTTTTTCCGCAGTTTGTAAAACATATAAAATTTTAACATTTTTTTCTTTTTAGCCATCTTACACGCAGGGCAGAAACGTGGTTGTCATGATCATATTCCAAGAGCAAAATAATATGATGAGATATTTTTGCGGTCACCATGTAACATTTTCACCTGCAACCATGTTGGCTCAGTGAACATAGATCTAAGAAAAATATAATTGTCCTCATCTAAAATGTTATTATATTGATAAAAATAATTTTGTTTGCATCAAAAGACAATGGTCACGATTTAAAATATTGTGGTATTCGTCAAAAATGTCTTCTCTCGGTTAAAAGAACATGGTCATATCCTAAAATGTTATGATCTTTATGAAAAAACTTTTTTGTCGGCGAAAAAAGGACGTCACTTGAGAAAAGAAAACATAAAATTAACTTTATCTAACCGAATAATCTTTTTTGTTTCTGTTATTTATTTCCCTAAACAGAAAGAGATCTGAATTAGTTTTCTTTTAATTTTGTAGCTCGGATTTCAAGCTTTAAATAATTCATATTTCTCATATCATTTCACAATTTAATTCAACTTTTTGTTACAATGTTTGCTACTTAGCAGTGGCGATTTTATAACTCACCAATAGATATTAGGTGGTCAATTATGGGTTGTGAGATATTAATTGGCCACATCGGGCGACATTTACGCAAGTCGGAGCACTATATAAATCTCAACCGTTCTGTGGAAAGTCTGGCTTTACAATGTTTAGGAATTGACTACAATATGGGAAACCATCATAAAATTTAGTTTAAATGTGGGTATTTTGGCCATATTTGCCTAAACCGGAAAAACAAATATATGGGCACTTTATCTAAATCTAAACCGAATCGGATAAGATTCAAATATGTAGAATTTTATCCAATTCGGTTAAATTGGAATGTCTTTCTTTGTGTAAAATATCATGTCTAGTTGAAAAAAGACGATCATTGAAAATGGGTGTAAATTATGAAATATTCTACTTTATTTCCCCAAATCAGACGTACATATGTATGGAATCTATATCTAAATCTTAAACGATTTGAATCAAATTTGGCCTTCTTTGCTAAAATGTTAGTTCAACTCTCAGTGAAAATGTTCAAGTAAATCGCAATGGAACTTTGGGCTCCGGCAGTCATATGAATCTATACCGGGCGAAAATATATATAGAAACTATACCTAAACCTGAACCGATTTCAACATTATTTGTCAGATTTGACGATACCATCAGTTGAAGTCTTTGAGCAAAATTTGAAACAAATCAAGGTGAAACTCTCGGCTCTGGGGCCATATAATTGCATATCGGGCGAAAGATATATATGGGACCTAAATGTAAATCTGATCCGATTTATCTGATATTTTGAAAACTTTATAAGACTCACAAAATTTGTTGATGTACACAGAAAAAAGTGAATATTTGAATCAAATACAAAAATTGTAATTTCAATTATTATACCCTTCACCACTACTGTGGTACAGGGTATAATAAGTTTGTGCATTTGTATGTAACGCCAAGAAGGAGTAATCATAGACCAACCTTTTAGTATACGGATCGGCTTAGAATTAAATTCTGAGTCGATTTAGCGATGTCCGTCTGTATGTCTGTCCGTCTGTCTGTCCGTCTGTCTGTCCGTCTGTCTGTCTGTCTGTCTGTCTGTTGATGTATTTTTGTGTGCAAAGTACAACTCGCAGTTTTAGTCCGATTGTCCTAAAATTTGGTATAGGGTCCTGTTTCGGCTCAAAGACGATCCCTATTGATTTTGGAAAAAATCGGTTCAGATTTAGATATAGCTGCGATATATATTTTTCACCGATCTGGTCATAATTGGCGTGTATATCAACCGATCTTCCTCAAATTCCGTACATCCGAATATTTTATGAGTCTCGAAAAACTTGCAAAATATCTGCCAAATCGGTTCAGATTTAGATATAGCTCCCATATATAGCTTTCGTCCGATTTACACTCATATGACCACAGAGGCCAATTTTTAACTCCGATTTAGTTGAAATTTTGCACAGGGGGTAGAATTAGCATTGTAGCTATGCGTGCCAAATTTGGTTGAAATCGGTTCAGATTTAGATATATCTCCCATATATAGTTTTCGCCCGATTTACACTCATATGACCACAGAGGCCAATTTTTAACTCCGATTTAGTTGAAATTTTGCACAGGGTGTAGAATTAGCATTGTAGCTATGCGTGCCAAATTTGGTTGACATCGGTTCAGATTTAGATATAGCTCCCATATGTATGTTTTTCTGATTTCGACAAAAATGGTCAAAATACCAACATTTTGCTTGTTAAATCGCCACTGCTTAGTCGAAAAGTTGTAAAAATGACTCTAATTTTCCTAAACTTCTAATACATATATATCGAGCGATAAATCATAAATAACCTTTTGCGAAGTTTCTTTAAAATTGCTTCAGATTTAAATGTTTCCCATATTTTTTGTACTAACATTGTGTTCCACCCTAGTGCATTAGCCGACACAAATTTTGAGTCTATAGATTTTGTAGAAGTCTATCAAATTCTGTCCAGATCGAGTGGTATTTAAATGTATGTATTTGGTACAAACCTTTATATATAACCCCCAACACGTTTGACGAATGTGATATGGTATCGAAAATTTAGATCTACTAAGTGGTGCAGGGTATAATATAGTCGGCCCGCCCGACTTTAGACTTTCCTTACTTGTTATACCCTCCATCATAGGATGGGGGTATATTAACTTTGTCATTCCGTTTGTAACACATCGAAATATTGCTCTAAGACCCCATAAAGTATATATATTCTGGGTCGTGGTGAAATTCTGAGTCGATCTAAGCATGTCCGTCCGTCCGTCCGTCTGTTGAAATCACGCTAACTTCCGAACGAAACAAGCTATCGACTTGAAGCTTGGCAAAAGTAGTTGTTATCGATGTAGGTCGGATGGTATTGAAAATGGGCCATATCGGTCCACTTTTACGTATAGCCCCCATATAAAGGGACCCTCAGATTTGGCTTGTGAAGCCTCTAACAGAAGCAGATTTCATCCGATCCAGCTGAAATTTGGTATATGGTGTTGGTATATGGTCTCTAACAACCATGCAAAAATTGGTCCACATCGGTCCATAATTATATATAGCCCCCATATAAACCGATCACCAGATTTGGCTTGCGGAGCCTAAAAGAGAAGCAAATTTCATCCGATCCGGCTGAAATTTGGTACATGGTGTTAGTATATGGTCTCTAACAATCATGCCAAAATTGGTCCACGTCGGTCCATAATTATATATAGCCCCCATATAAACCGATCCCCAGATTTGGCTTGTGGAGCCTCCAAGAGAAGCATATTTCATCCGATCCGGCTGAAATTTTGTACATGGTGTTGGTATATGGTCTCTAACAATCATGCCAAAATTGGTCCACGTCGGTCCATAATTATATATAGCCCCCATATAAACCGATCCCCAGATTTGGGTTGCGGAGCCTCAAAGAGAAGCAAATTTCATCCGATCCGCCTGAAATTTGGTACATGATATTGGTATATGGTCTCTAACAACCATGCAAAAATTGGTCCACATCAGTTCATAATTATATATAGCCCCCATATAAACCGATCCCCAGATTTGGCTTGCGAAGTCTCCAAGAGAAGCAAATTTCATCCAATCCGGTTGTAATTTGGAACATGGTGTTAGTATATGATCTTTAACAACCGTGCCAGAATTGGTCCATATTGGTCCATAATTATATATAGCCCCCATATAAAACATTCTCCAGATTTGACTTCCGGAGCCTCTTGGAGGAGCAAAATTCATCCGATCCGGTTCAAATTAGGCACATGGTGTTAGTATATGGTCGCCATACCAAAATTGGTCCAATCACACAAAAATTGGTCCATATCGGTTCATAATCATGGTTGCCACTAGAGCCAAAAATAATCTACCAAAATTTTATTTCTATAGAAAATTTTGTAAAAATTTTATTTCTATAGACAATTTTGTCAAAATTTTTTTTCTAGAGAAAATTTTGTTAAAATTTTATTCGGTTCATAATAAAATTTTCATCATTGTCAAAATTTTATTTCTATAGAACATTTTGTTCAAATTTAATTCGGTTCATAATCATGGTTGCCACTCGAGCCAAAAATAATCTACCAAGACTTTATTTCTATAGAAAATTTTGTGAAAAGTTTATTTGAAAAAATAAAAAGTTAGTTAAAATTTTATTTCTGTAGAAAATTTTGTCAAAATTTTATGTCTACTTTGTCAAACTGAATTATATACGTATTGGATCGATCTTTTTTTATTTAATATATACCACGTATGGACTTACATACAATTTAGAAGATGGTGTTAGGAGCTTTTAAGATACCTTGCCATCGGCAAGCGTTACCGCAACTTAAGTAATTCGATTGTGGATGGCAGTGTTTAGAAGAAGTTTCTACGCAATCCATGATGGAGGGTACATAAGCTTCGGCCTGGCCGAACTTACGGCCGTATATAAAGGGTGATTTGTTAAGAGCTTGATAACTTTAAAAAAAAAAAAACGCATAAAATTTGCAAAATCTCATCGGTTCTTTATTTGAAACGTTAGATTGGTCCATGACATTTACTTTTTGAAGATAATTTCATTTAAATGTTGACCGCGGCTGCGTCTTAGGTGGTCCATTCGGAAAGTCCAATTTTGGGCAACTTTTTCGAGCATTTCGGCCGGAATAGCCCGAATTTCTTCGGAAATGTTGTCTTCCAAAGCTGGAATAGTTGCTGGCTTATTTCTGTAGACTTTAGACTTGACGTAGCCCCACAAAAAATAGTCTAAAGGCGTCAAATCGCATGATCTTGGTGGCCAACTTACCGGTCCATTTCTTGAGATGAATTGTTCTCCGAAGTTTTCCCTCAAAATGGCCATAGAATCGCGAGCTGTGTGGCATGTAGCGCCATCTTGTTGAAACCACATGTCAACCAAGTTCAGTTCTTCCATTTTTGGCAACAAAAAGTTTGTTAGCATCGAACGATAGCGATCGCCATTCACCGTAACGTTGCGTCCAACAGCATCTTTGAAAAAACGGTCCAATGATTCCACCAGCGTACAAACCACACCAAACAGTGCATTTTTCGGGATGCATGGGCAGTTCTTGAACGGCTTCTGGTTGCTCTTCACTCCAAATGCGGCAATTTTGCTTATTTACGTAGCCATTCAACCAGAAATGAGCCTCATCGCTGAACAAAATTTGTCGATAAACACATTTCGAACCGAACACTGATTTTGGTAATAAAATTCAATGATTTGCAAGCGTTGCTCGTTAGTAAGTCTATTCATGATGAAATGTCAAAGCATACTGAGCATCTTTCTCTTTGACACAATGTCTGAAATCCCACGTGATCTGTCAAATACTAATGCATGAAAATCCTAACCTCAAAAGAATCACCCTTTACTTGTTTTTCTATTTGATTTTCAGCTTATGACAAAAGTCAACATTATTTTCAAATGATGAGATTGTATTGGACAGAAACGTAATTGGAATTTGTCATGACATTCAAATGAGACAGTAATCAATCCGAATACATTAAAACTTGGACAATATGATGCTTTTTAATCAAGGTCGTAATTGAACTGAGTTCAATGTTTATTAAATTGTGTATATCTATTAAAATCGTAATTACCCTGCAAAAACTCTCATTACCCGATATTCGTAGATGTACCAAAGTTTGCAAAATAGCCACTTATTGTCTCAAGCAACCAAATCTCGAAAATATTTACTTCTCTAGCCGATTACAATGGATTAAAATATGGCGAGTAATGCTGTAATATAAACATTACTTGAATAGAAACGAATATTATAGAAATAAAGAAAAATGTAACAAATCATCTAAATAAGATTACATGCAAATTAATTTCACAGTTAAAATAGAAATAAACACAGATAAAAACAAGTATATACAGCACTAAGTTCGGCCGGGCCGAATCTTAAATACCCACCACCATGAACCAAATATTAGGGTTTCCTTTGAAATTTCAGGAGGGCTTGAGGACTTGAGGACACTTCCCGAAGATAAATTTAAAGATTTCACTTATGAGGACTATATCAGATTCTGGATTTATAAGAACCCTTTTTGTTTGAGTTTTAGAGGAATCATTAACATCTCTTGTAAATGTGCAAGAAAATTATAAAATAACGTCTTAATTTGAAATCTTAAATCTGTGGAAGTAAAATCTGGAAATTTTATGTTGAGTTTCAAGCAATTTTCATGATCAGTGCGCCTTCTACACCGTCAAGAAGTGAAGTCGATCTATATGGAGGCATTATCAAATGGACCGATAAGAACTTAATCCGATACACGTTTTTGTGAACCTAAAATATCAGAATATTTACAAATTCAGGCAAATCAGATAAAAACTACGGTTTCTAGAAACCCAAGGAGTTAAATCGGGAGATCGTTCTTATGGGGGCTATACTAAAATATGGACCGATACTCACCGTTTTCGGCACACCTCTTTATGACACGAAAATACCTCTAGATTTCCAATTTCAGGCAAATAGGATAAAAACTTCGGATTCTAGAAGCCCAAGAAGTAAAATCGGGAAATCGGTCTATATGGGGGCTATACCAAAATATGGACCGATACTCACCATTTTCGGCACACCTCTTGTGGTCCTAAAATACCTCTAGATATCCAATTTCAGACAAATTGGATAGAAACTACGGTCTCTATAAGCCCAAGACCCAAAATCGGGAGGTCGTTTTATATGGGGGCTATACCAAAACATGGACCGATACTCACAATTTTTGGCACACGTATTTGTGGTCCTACAATACCTCTAGATTTCCAATTTCAGGTAAATTGAATAAAAACTGCGGTTTCTATAAGCCAAAGAAGTAAAATCGGGAGATAGGTCTTTATGGGGGCTATACCAAAATATGGACCGATACTCACAATTTTTGGCACACCTCTTTATGGTCATAAAATACCTCTAGATTTCAAATTTCAGGCAAATTGGATAAAAACTACGATTTCTATAAGCCCAAGACCCCAAATCGGGAGGTCGTTTTATATGGGGACCATACCAAAACATGGACCGATACTCACAATTTTTGGCACACGTATTTGTGGGCCTACAATACCTCTAGATTTCCAATTTCAAGTAAATTGAATAAAAACTGCGGTTTCTATAAGCCCAAGAAATAAAATCGGGAGATCGGTCTATATGGGGGCTATACCAAAACATGGACCGATACTAACCATTTTTGGCACACCTCTTTATGGTCATAAAATACCTCTAGATTTCAAATTTCAGGCAAATTGGATAAAAACTACGATTTCTATAAGCCCAAGACCCCAAATCGGGAGGTCGGTTTATATGGGGACTATATAAAAACCTGGACCGATATAGCCCATCTTCGAACTTGACCTGCTTGCAGACAAAAGACGAGTTTGTGCAAAATTTCAGCACGATTGCTTCATTATTGAAGACTGTAGCGTGATTACAACAGACAGACTGACAGACAGACAGACAGACAGACGGACAGACGGACATCGTTATATCGTCTTAGAATTTCTCCCTGATCAAGAATATATATACTTTATATAGTCGGAAATCGATATTTCGATGTGTTACAAACGGAATGACAAACTTATTATACCCCCATCACCATTCTATGGTGGTGGGTATAATAAGTTTGAGAACCAATAACTTTTGTTGGAAAACCAATAACAAAATTTGTTAATTTTCCTGCAACAAACTAATTTGTACTTTTAATAACCATTATTACAAAAAAGTTGTTAGCAATCGTTACCATCAGAAGGCAACAAATAATTTGTATTCTCAGTAACATAATTTGTAAGTAATTTGTTGAGCATCCAACAGTACAAAATATTTGTTGTTGAACGTTACGTTTAATCCTCAACAAATATTTTTGAATTTGAACGAAAAAATTTGATTGTGGTTTGTTGGAGTTTATCAATGACCTGTAACAAATTTATTGGTGTATTGATAAAAAATTAAATTGAAATTAAAATTGACAGAATTTTGCTATGAATTGCACCAAAATTGCAAAATTGCCGGAACAATTTTGGAGATATTTTGTTAAGTACACACAGAGAAGGAATATGACCGAAATGTTATTTTTGGACGGGGAACATGTAACATTTTTGTGTCGAAAATCCTATACTCAGTTTTGTAAATGTTTGACAATTTTAAATTTGAGTAGTCCCGGGTCTAGCAAGCATTTTGACAACTTTTTTCCCAGTGCTATATATTCTAGTTAATTAGAATTGTAATAACTCTAATCCCGATATTAATATGGTTTTATTTATTATTTATCTCATACAAAAACACATTTAAGAAACTACCATATTGAAAAATATACAAATAATATATAAAATATATAAATATAGCTTTCGTACATATTCTCAGCGATGTGTGCGTAACCAGTCTTGTATTTTTGTTTTCATATCGATAGCAGTCAACTATTTTCGCAACAAAGCAATTTGTTGAAAATTCAGAATATTTCTATTATTTCCTCTGTCAACCATCTACAAACACATTTCAACAACAAATGCCTCATGTTCAATCGACAAATTTGTTGAGCATAAGCAGATTCTACATACAAATAAAGTTGTTAATATTTATTTGCAGTTATTTTTTTGTGTGAATGTTGTCGTTTAAGGGAGTTGTGAATCTAACTTATGTTCGAAACCTACTAAAAGTGGATTTTATATATCCCTTTTTATAAGGCAAATGACAGTTGAAATCTAGTGAATCGATTTTGAAAGTGTAATGTGAATGAGGTATAATAAAGCATTTATTTAAAACATAGTATGGTAATGTCATTAATTTAAAACACAATTATTATGAAACATTCGTGAAAAATATTCCTTAACGGAAAAATCTTCAGAATTACCGTTGCATAACAAATTCTTTTTGAGTTTTTTTGTTTTTAATTCAATTATGTGAATAATTATACTTAATGGTATCGTCATTTATTCTATTTTATTAAGTCATTAACAGCAAATGCAATACATTTTGAGAATATCAATTCGAATATTATCGAGAAGTGCTTATTATTGTCATTACAAGTTAGTCATTATAACTCACCGCAATGTAATGCAATGTGTAATGACAGCTTTACTCCTGGTAATGTAAATTGTAATGAGATGTGGTTACCTAGTTTTTGCTGGGTACTTCTGTATTGAGTTCAAGTAATAAAGTAATTGGTATTCCCATTTCATTCAATTACTACCATATTTGATTGAAGTATAAGTTTATTGAATTCACATAAAATTTTTCATGAATAAATGCACTGATAAATGTGTTTTATTATTTTTGATTTTTATTAAGTCGAAATAGATAGTATAAAATAATATATATTTATGTGAAATATTGGCGATTTGTTAAATCTATAACGATAAAAAATAACAAAAATACAATTCAGAATATGACAATGAACATTGTTTTTCGTGAAAACTTGAAAATTTTGGTTAATAAAAATATTTAAAAATTAAAAGTCAACTGTTAACATATCATTTTTTATAATGTTTATTAATTAATTAAAGATATAGGATCATAAATACGAGTACCTGCACGCAAAAAAATAATTCTTTCCTCCCAAACGAAATTTTAGACAAACAAAGATCGTTTCTCATTTGCTTTACGCTGCACAGTGGTTCCAAATCGCTTTTTTGGAAATAATTCTGTTACTTTTGAACGGAAAAAGATAGCAACATAATTTTTTCTGTGTAAGAAGGCTGAAGTGTTTTCCTCTAAGTTTGCCAATACTATATATACTTCTTTTGCAAAATTTGAAGCAAATCAGAGAAAAATCTGTCTTCTAGAGCCATATATGTGCATATCGGGCGTAAGGTATATATGGGTGCTATATCTAAATCTGAACCGATTTCAACCAAACTCGGAACGTTATTTCTGGTACCTGTGCAAAATTTCAAGTAAATCGGAGTGAAACTGTGGCCTTAGAGTGAACATTTAGTTTCCGGTGCCCATTTAAGTTATATCGGATAGATATATATGGGAGTATCTAAATCTGAACCGATTTCCACCAAATTTTGCACACTTGACTGTACTACTAATTAGACTCCTCGTGGATTCGTAGAATTTTGTAGGGAATGCAGTTAAGAAGAAAAATTACGAATCCACTTAAAACCACAACTTCTAGGTTCCAAATACTGACCCCACTTTGTCAAAATTTTGCAAAAAATAAATTGTAGGGCCCATATCTTGCAAACGGTAAAATATAATTACACTCGCACACTTTTTTGTAGATCTTTACAAGTTCCATCCAGAAAGGAAAAAATCATCGAAATCGGTTCAAAATTGCGGAGTTTACAGCTAAAACAAAATTTCATACGGTTCATAAATTCAACCGTCGAACGGAACGGACGTGTTTTTTAATACCGGATAAAATCATCGTAATAAGTACCTACTACGAATTTCAAGTGTGGTGGGATATTAGGCCACCATGCAGAGAAATTCAAAGACATCCACTGGGTTGCTAACTTCAGGGCCCAGTGGACGGGTATCGACTGAAGTTATAAATTTGGGCAATGACCAAGAGTTAGGCCCAATTAGTCGACCTGTAGACGGGTCGACAGGTGGCGACAATTTGACAAGTCGGACCTTTTCCAAGGTAACGGCATCAAAAGGAGGTAATCCCTCACGAAAGAGATTCAAAGAACGCAGAAATGCTTTGTTTATCCTAAAGAAATTAGGATCAGTCGACCCAAGCACGTTGTCGGCTAAACAAAGCGATTCCTTAAAATGGGCTCAAGGAATTCTTGAGGCTGGAAAAAGGGAACGATCACCGGATGAGCTGCCATCCTCCAAAAGGGATCAACGATCGTTTGCCTCAGTTGCTAAAGACAGCCTTGTGATGGCTATCATAAATAAAGGAGCATTGGACGGTATGGTTCCAAAGCAAAAATGGGGGGAAATTGAGAATGCTTTGTCTGGCGTCTACTCACAGGTGCTGGAAAAGTTTCCCGGTCCAGATCCTCGACACCAAGAGGCTGGTTGGTATCAAGGACGATTTAAGCTAGTCGCATTTGAGGACCAGAGGTCTATAGAATGTTTTAAAGCTGCTCTGATACTAATTGGTGAAGTTTGGGAAGGAG
Organism: Haematobia irritans; assembly: GCF_050003625.1. Taxonomy (NCBI): domain Eukaryota; kingdom Metazoa; phylum Arthropoda; class Insecta; order Diptera; family Muscidae; genus Haematobia; species Haematobia irritans. Next base: position 78,047,149 of record NC_134400.1, on the reverse strand, counting down.
CTGCTCTAGAGTTAGTCGAGAAGAAAGACATACCGGCTAGACCAAGAGCACATGCGTGGATACCTGCAAACCCTCCTGACCCTGAATCTATTTTAAATAGACTGAAACAATGCAATCCAGATCTTCCAACAGCTGATTGGAAGGTTGGCCGTTTGGATGAAGTGGATGGGCCAAGACGGCATGCAGTGTTTATATTGAACACTCAGTCTTTGCCACATCTAGCAAAGTCCCAGGGCCGTGTATGTTATGGCTTTCATTATATCCAAATGAAGGTGTATAAAAACGATCAGCTAAAGGATTCAGAAATGGACAAGCCTCTGTCTGAATCAGAAGTAAGCGGATCCTCTTGCGAAGTCGAGGGGGATACCAAGACATTTGAAGACATGGATAGATACCGTATGCGTGAGGAGGCTTCTACTGCCTCAGAACTCACCAAAGTTGAACCTATGGTTATTGCGAGAGTCACCAATATCTCTGAAGAGGACATTCTTGATGACTCGATTGAAGCGGCTGATGTGACGGTTGTTGAAAATCTCGATGGTCCTACGGATCCTCCAGATAAATCTTCATCATTGTAAGGCTGCATGTGCTGCCTTAAAAGTTCTCCTGATGAAAGGGGACGTAGATATAGTTCTTATTCAAGAACCATATGTTTATAAAAACAAAATATGTGAATTAAGTACTCCGGGGTTCAAACTATTGCAGTATAGTGGTAATGATGTAAATCGAGCCTGTATAATTGCTAAAAACGAGCTCAACTTGTTTCTGCTTCCTTCAATGTGCAATACAGACACTGTCGTTGCCAGTTCAGAAATAGCCAAATGCAAATATTGGGTATCTTCGGTCTACATGGGACATGACAGGGAGATGCCTCCATATGCCGTTAAGACCTTAGTGGAGGAGTCACTGAAAACAAAGACGAAACTCATTATGGGATGCGATGCGAATGCACATCATAGTATATGGGGAAGTAGTGATACTAATGCAAGGGGAGAGTCGCTAATAGAGTTTATTTTGCGTACTAATCTGGTAGTTTGCAACAAGGGAGATGTCCCAACCTTTGTCACTAAAAACAGGCAAGAGGTTTTGGACATCACCTTGGCCTCGCAAGAACTGAATGAAATGATATCTGAGTGGCAGGTTTTAAGTGAACACAGCTTCTCAGATCATCGCTACATCAGTTTCAAATTTGATGTTCATATCACCAAGATCATATTTCCGCCAAATGTTAGGAAAGCTGATTGGAATAGGTATAGGGAATCGTTCAATATGATGATACCGGAAATAACAGAGACAACTATGAGAAATGTGCAAGATATCGAACACGCAGTGGAGCGGATTACTAAGGCCTTCAACATCTCACTGAAAGCTGCATGCCCTAGAGGAAAGCCAAGGGGGAAACATCGACCACCATGGTGGTCTACGGAATTAAGTAATATGAGGAAATCCTGCAGGAAGCTCTTTAACAAGGCAAAGTCCACCAGAGCCCCTGAGGACTGGGACGCTTACAAGAAGAATCTGAGAGGATACAAGCGAGAACTGAGAAAGGCTCAGCATAACTCTTGGAATGCTTACTGCAGCAGTATTGAGAATACGTCCGAGGCTTCCAGACTACGGAAGGTTCTAGCATCCACCAACTCCGCTCCAGGTTTCATTAAAACATCGGAGGGCAATTGGACAACGTCCAGTGAGGAGACGCTGGAGGTACTATTGGACACACATTTTCCTGGAAATCAGACGGTTGAACCATGTACTGGCGGTGCCACAGTTGCTCAGCGGTCGTTTCCTGTCGAGGAAATTGTATCGGAAACTAGAATAAGATGGGCGCTAAATAGCTTTGGACCATTCAAATCCCCTGGACCTGATGGAATTACTCCGGCGGAGTTACAAGCTGTAACTGACAAAATTATCCCCTGGTTGTCGGTGATATATAAAGGATGTATCAACTTATCATATATCCCAGGAAAGTGGAGGGAAACAAAAGTCGTTTTCATACCTAAAGCGGGAAAAGCCTCTCACTCGAGGGCGAAGGATTTCCGACCAATCAGCTTATCCTCATTCCTACTTAAGACTCTGGAGAGGATGATAGATATTTATCTTAGAACTAGCATCGATTCAAGTTTGTTCTCGAAACGACAGCATGCATACTCGAAGGGCAGGTCTACTGAGACCGCACTACATGAACTAGTCAGCTTTATTGAAAGCTCACTATCTGTCAAAGAATACACAATCGTGGCGTTTCTAGACATCGAAGGGGCGTTCAATAATGTCCATCCGAGCTCGATATTAAATGGACTGACAACTCTGAATGTTGATCCATGTATACTCAGGCTGTTAGACGAACTGCTAATGAAGAGACGTATTTCAGCCACACTAGGACAAGCAAACATACAAAAGTATGTGAACAGAGGCACTCCTCAAGGAGGAGTTCTATCACCTCTTCTTTGGAATGTTGCTATAAACGACCTTCTGGTTTCCCTAGAAAAAGAAAGGATACAAGTGGTGGCATACGCAGATGATGTGGCGCTAGCAGTCAGGGGAAAATTCCCATCAACAATTAGAGATATTATACAGAGAGCCCTCCGGATGACTGAGAAATGGGCGAAAGATAATGGTCTTGGGGTAAATCCTGCAAAGACAGAAATAGTCATGTACTGCAAAGATCGCAAAACTCCCACAGTTAGGCCCATTTCCTTAGGGGGTATTGAAATTCCCTTTAGGGAGTGTGCAAAATACCTTGGCGTTATTTTGGACAGGAAGCTGAACTTTAAGCTTAATATTGAAGAAAGGGCGAGGAAAGCAACGGTAGCTTTATACTCGTGCAAAAAGGCAATAGGGAAAAAGTGGGGACTGAAACCAAAAATTGTACATTGGCTATACACGGCAGTGGTTAGACCTATAATGCTATATGGTGTTGTAGTCTGGTGGCCGGCACTTCAGCAACCGGCAGGTTTAGATAAAGTTCAGCGTATGGCGTGCTTGTGTATCTCAGGTGCATTCAGCAAGACAGGAACAAACTCCCTTAATGTCATACTGCATCTATTGCCTTTAGACATTTTGGCCAAACAGTCAGCTGCAACAACGGCTGTGCGGTTGCGCGAGCTATCGCTGTGGTCGGAAAAAAGTTACGGTCACAGTTCGGTACTCAAAATAATGCCTGATGTGCCTAACGTAGTGGATTACACTTTGGCGAGTCCACTTTTCGACAAAAAGTTTGAGACTCTAATTCCCAACAGTGAGGCGTGGTGTACACGGACCCCGGGGAATAAAAGATATATAGATTTCTACACTGATGGCTCCAAATTGGATGGCCAAGTGGGTTTCGGAGTATATTCTAAAGATCTGGAACTTCGAATAGCGAAAAGATTACCTGATCACTGTAGTGTTTTTCAGGCTGAAATATTAGCAATAAGAGAGGTGGCGAATTGGCTGAGAAGTAATGTTCCAAAAAATGTGGGCATTAATATATACTCAGACAGTCAACCTGCAATAAAATCCTTGGACTCTGTGTTCCTCAACTCGAAAACGGCCATCGATTGCCGCAAATCTCTCAATGAGATGGCTGAGCAGTACAATATTCACCTAATATGGGTGCCTGGCCATAGGAACATACCGGGGAACTGCGAAGCGGATGAGTTGGCAAGGCTAGGGACTACCTTACATATTCCAGGGGAACTAGAATTTGTTGGTATGCCCCTAGCTACCTGCAAGTTCATGCTGCGTGAGAAGGCTGTTATGATGGCAAATGTTCGATGGGAGAATTGCAAGGGTTGTAACGACACCAAGCAAATATGGCCCCATTTCAACTTAAACCGCACACTAGATATGCTAATGTTCTCGAGACGTCAGATATCACTCCTGATATCTGCTATAACGGGTCGCTGCCTGATAGGAGATTTTGCAAAAACTATTGGCGCGAAGTATAATGACTATTGTATGAGCTGTCATGATGCGGAGGAAAAAGAATCAATTAAACACCTCTTGTGTGAGTGTCCTGCATTTTGTGTAAAGCGTAAGCAACTTTTAGGAGCATATAGCTTCAGATTACTGGCGGATCTGGAAAACGTTAACTTAAGCAGTCTGCTAATATTTTTGGAACAATCTGGTTGGTTCAACAAAGAAAAATAATCAAGAAGGTTCAGCGGTTAAAACTAGAAGTGCCCATATGTAATAGGTACTTTTAGTTAATGTGGTATCACAATGGACTGAATAGTCTAAGTGAGCCTGAATCTTAATCGGGCTGCCACTTTAACCTAACCTAACCTAACCTAACCTACCCCCGAGGTGACCAACTTTCAACGCCTACACGTCAGCTCGAGGATCCACTAGGGACCCACAAATTGGCAAATTTATAGGAAAACACTTCAGCTTTCATATACAGAAAAAATTATTATATCCGTTCAAAAGTTACAGAATTATTTCCAAAAAAGCGATTTGGAATCACTGTGCGCTGTAAGGAAGTTTATTAAGAAGAAAAGTATATACTTTTACGTGATATACGTATAAACGTTTATTCTTTTCCAGGATGTAAAAACAATTTCATAAGGAATAACTCAAAAAGCAATCTTTTCTGGCTAATTGCATTTTCCCTCACATCTTTCAAGAGGTGTTTTAGTTCTTAGCACATTTTTCTGTAACACCAGCAATGTATAAGAAATCATTCGATTTTATGAATTTTTTAAATTTTACCTTTCGCCTGGACGGAGAATAGAACAGCGGACCATGCAATTTGTAAGCCAATACACTATCCACTGGGCTACGTAGCTGTTATTTTCATCAACAGTCAAACAGTTATATTTATATAGCTAACTTTATTTAATAGAAACATACATTTAGTTGGATACCGTGGAGCAATGTTTTTTTTGTCTTTTTTCCATATATTCCAGATATGTTCGTAAGATTCCGAAAAGATGTTCAACATTAACATACATACTAATATATTAAATTTTTACTATGAAACTGCAAAATGTGTCTTATTAAAGACTTAAAGTCAGAAAATAATAGTGCTTGATATAAACGGAATGGACAGTGCTTTTATTGAAAAAAATAATAAATTGGTGATAAAAGTTTAAAATTTTCGAAGAAATTCAAAAAACTCTAACAAAAGAAAAAAGTTTTCGTACACTTTTCCAAACGTTTTTGTTTTCTTTGTGTGTGCAGACAAAAAAAGTAAATAATTCTTTCATTCGAAAAGAATCTTCGTTGATCTAAAATTTCGTTTCTCAGAAAAGAAATTAGTTTTATGCATCCACAATACTTACTTAATTGTCCCACGTTCTCGTCCTGCCTAACGTTTTCTTTGTACATTAAAAATATTTTTGTGTTTGTTTGTTTTTCATATTTGAAACTATATTTCAAGAATCTCACGGGCATATTTGTAAAGGGGACTTAAACAAAATGTGGTGTGCGTGAGAGAAAAACAAAATCTGTGAGTGAATAAAATTTTCCTAAACCAGACGAATGCTTTACTATAAATGTACGTCCACCATAATTCACGATAAGATTTACGTCCACTATTAAATTCATGCATACGATAAAATTAATACTTACGAAAAATTCACGATCACGACAAAATCCACTTCCACGATTTCAAGCAACACGCAAAAAATAATTCTTTCCTCCCAAACGAAATTTTAGACAAACAAAGTTCGTTTCTCATTTGCTTTTCGCTGTAAGGAAGTGTATTTGGAAGAAAAGTATATACTTTTTGTGATAAACGTTTATTCTTTTCCAGGATGTAAAAACAATTTCATAAAGACTAGCTCAAAAAAAAAACATTATTTTCTTGCTAATTGCATTGTCCCTCACATCTTTCTCACATCCACGAGGATTTTTAGTTCTTAACACCTTTTCCTGTAATACCAACAATGTAGAAGAAATTATACGATTTTATAAATTTTTAAATTTTTTTTTACCTTACGCCTGGACGGAGAATCGAACCGCGGACCATGCACATTGTAAGCCAACACACTAACCACTGAGCTATGTACCTGTTATGGTCATCAATAGATAAATATCCATATAAGTTATATTTATATAGCATAGCTTGCGGCGCCCACGAACCGAATAAACAAAGTTTATTTAACAGAAACAAACATTTAGTTTGGAGCAGTGGTAGCTACGTCCGACTCTCATGCCAAGGGTCGTGGGTTCGATCCCTGCTTCGGCCAAAGTTTTTTTTTTGCTTTTGTTTTTTTTTTACATATATTCCAGATATATTCGGAAGATTCCGAAAAAATGTTCAACATTACATTGTAGTATATTAAATTTTGAACTGTAAAATGTGTCTTATTAAAGACCTAAAGTCAGAAAAGAACAGTGTTTGATATAAATGAAATGGACTGTGTTGTTATTTCAAAAATAACTTTTTTTATTGAAAAAATAAAAATTTTGTAACAAACGAATTTTTTTGGTGATAAAAGTTTAAAATTTTCGAAGCAATTCAAAAATATCTAACAAAAGAAAAACGTTTTCGGTACACGTTTTGCAAACGTTTTTTTTCTTTGCGTGAAGCTTCCTATTTCTATCACGCTGATTTTTACAACAATTTTACGATTTTTATCACGTTCCAGAATATAGATACAATCATACGGTTACAATCATAGTTACAACAAGTAAGGAAAGTCTAAAGTCGGGCGGGGCCGACTATATTATACCCTGCACCACTTCGTAGATCTAAATTTTCGATACAATATCACATCCGTCAAATGTGTGGGGGGTTATATACAAAGGTTTGTCCCAAATACATACATTTAAATATCACTCGATCTGGACAAAATTTTATAGACCTCTTCAAAATCTATAGATCCAAAATTTAAGTCGGCTAATGCACTAGGGTGAAACATAATGTTAGTAAAAAAATATGGGAAACATTTAAATCTGAAGCAATTTTAAGGAAACTTCGCAAAAGTTTATTTATGATTTATCGCTCGATATATATGTATTAGAAGTTTAGGAAAATTAGAGTCATTTTTACAATTTTTCGACTAAGCAGTGGCGATTTTACAAGGAAAATGTTGGTATTTTGACCATTTTTGACGAAATCAGAAAAACATATATATGGGAGCTATATCTAAATCTGAACCGATTTCAACCATATGTGGTACGCATAGCTACAATGCTAATTCTACTCCCTGTGCAAAATTTCAATTGAATCGGAGTAAAAGATTGGCCTCTGTGATCATATGAGTGTAAATCGGGCGAACGATTTATATGGGAGCTATATCTAAATCTGAACCGATTTCAACCAAATTTGGCACGCATAGCTACAATGCTAATTCTACTCCCTGTGCAAAATTTCAATTGAATCAGAGTAATAGATTGGCTTCTGTGATCATATGAGTGTAAATCGGGCGAACGATATATATGGGAGCTATATCTAAATCGGAACCGATTTCAATAAAATTTGGCACACTTGACTACACTGTTAATTGTACTCTTAGTGCAAAATTTCAACCAAATTGGGGTAAAACTCTGGCTTCTGGGACCGTATTAGTTCATATCGGGCGAAAGATATATATGGGAGCTATATCTAAATCTGAACCGATTTCAATAAAGTTTGGCACACTTGACTATAGTACTAATTGTTCTTCTTGTGCAAAATTTTAAGCAAATTAGAGTAAAACTCTGGCTTCTGGAGCCATATAAGTCCATATCGGGCGAAATATATATGGGAGCTATATCGAAATCTGAACCGATTTCTTCCAAAATCAATAGGGTTCTATTCTGAGTCAAAACACATACTTGTGCCAAATTTGAAGTCGATTGGACTAAAACTGCGACCTACACAGACAGACGGACATGGCTATATCGACCAGTGTTGCCAGGTTAGCGGTTTTCCTCCCAAATTTAGGGGGTTTTTCACGTTTAGGGGGATTTTTGGGGGTAAAAAATTATTTCAGACCTTATAAAGTGGAGCAATTCTCAAGCAAATTCTTAACAATTCTAGCATGAGTTATCAGAAAAAAGATGCGGAAAGTCAACAAGAAGATCCTAAATCAGTGTTGCCAGGTTGGGGATTTTCCCCCCAAATTTAGGGGTTTTTTACACGTTTAGGGGGATTTTTAGTGGTAACATTTATTTGGGGAGATTTTTGGGGGTAAAAAATATCTTAGATCTTATTAAGTGGAGCAATTCTCAACAAAATTTGGAACAATTCTGCACCCTCAAAAAATCGCTTCTTTAACATATGTTCCAAACATATTTTGCAGGAAGCACATATATTATTGGATACTGCCGAAACATTAATATGTTTGTTTTATGTGAACATATTACATGTTTGGAAGCATTTTGAGCCCAAAAATATTATATGCTTGGAAGAAAATTTCCCAAAGATGATTGTGCTCATTCCCTAACATACTCGTAATTTTCACTTCCACGAAATATTTTAGTTCTTGCCACCTTTTTCTGTAATACAAATAATGTTGAAGAAATTATTCACTTTTATAAATTTTTTAAATTTTACCTTTCGCTTGCACGGACAATCGAACCGAGGTTTGTAAGCCAACACACTATCCACTGGGCTACGTAGCTGTTATAGTCACCAGTAGATAATTATCGTTATAAGTTACATTTATATAGCATAGTTTGCAGCGCCCACGAGCCCATTCAAACATAACATTATTTAACAGAAACATACATTTGTTTGCCACGTGGAGCAGTGGTTAGCATGTCTGCCTTGCATGCAAAGGGTCGTGGGTTCAATCCCTACTCCGACAGAACACTTTTTTTTTTAATTTACACATTTATATTTATACTATATTAAATTTTTATAATGAAACTTCGAAATGTGGGTTATTAAAGATTTATAGTCAGTAACAGTGCTTGATATAAATGAAATTGACTGATTTTTAGATAAAATATTATTTTTTTATTGCAAAAATAACAATTTTGTAACAAAAAATGTTGGAAGGAATTCAAAAACTCTAACAAAAGAAGAACGTGGAGTCGAGTATAAACATACATAAATAAATAAAGCCGGCTATCAATGTAAAACCTTTTTTCGGAGGGTTCAAGTGTGGTTTTTGTTGGGTTTAATAAACTGCCTGAATTTATTCTGATAATTGGTTGATAGTTTTGCTGCAAGTAGAGGATGCTGATGAGGAATGTGGTAATTCCGAAACGTGCGTCCATCCAACCATCTTGCAGTCTATAGGGCTTTGCCCAAATAAATTTGACAAACATTCTTTTCCTCTGTTGGTTAAGCTACAATTGTAGTTTAGTCAATGTATGGTTTTAAGCTGAAATAAAAAACAACAACAATACATAAATAATTTTATAATATAAACATAAATTTATTTATGCGTGAACAGTTTTTTATTGGCATTTAACACCATCGTTCTAAAATGCCTTTTATTTTTCTTTAATAATTCATTTTAAAGAAAATAAACTTTTTAAATTGTTTTAGCTGCGAAACCCGAACATAACCCTCTAATGCCCCAATTTTTTTGACCAGCTGATTACATTTTCAATGTTAACGATACAAAAGCAAGAGAACTAAGCAAGAAAAATTTATACCGTAAAATTCAGGATATGCTGCAAAGCCTCTTGAATAGTTTCAAATAAGTTTTCATTTTATTTTGCCCATTTTTGTTGTCTTAAGGTGTGTTTTACAAAAAAGCTTGTCTTAAGGTGTGTTTTACTAAAATGAAGCCCGCCTAAAGGCGGGCTTGAGTATTAGAGGGTTAATGTCCGCTTTTATATTTGAAGGTGTCCGTCAACCCCTCGTGGACTACTTATTAATAAGGAGGAACTAACCTTTGTTTTTATACATTTTACTGTGTAATTTTTCACTATTTCCTCTTATTTCATTTTACTGTCCCAACTCTAAAAAGAGTATAGTGCCCTTTCGTTATTTTTATGAAGTCCCCTGATTTCTTTTAACGAAAAATTGTGCCCATAATGCCAAAATGATAAACAAAACACATGTCCACACATACATAAAATGCTGTTCTCAAGGCGAAAACATATGCTGTTTATTTTTCAAATGTCTATTCTCTTGGTTCCGAATGTCTATTCTCTATATTCAAATTAAATAATATTTAGACTTAAGCATATCAAATTTTTGGCCTGATCATAAAACAGTTTTCCGAAACAACATACAAGCGGTTTCACAGAAATTGTTGCCTTTTGATTCTTTCGCTGTGTTATGTTGATATCTTTCGTCAACTCTCCCGATTTCCATCTCTATTTCTTTCTCTATACTCTCTCTGTCGCTTTGAATAAAATATCACAATATATGTATGTTTAGTCGAAATTTGTAAATTTATATATGTTTGCATTCACACATATGATGTTTATGAAACATCCATGCCCCAAACATAATATATTCTAACATATTAACATAGAGGTCCCAAACATTTAGTGTTAGTTTAGGAACATTACATGTTTGCACTTAAATATATTGTGTTTCAAAATTGTGCCCGAAACACATTTTGTTTATATCGGAACATATGAAAAACATATTTTTTTAACAGTGTGGCATGAATTGTGAGAAAAAAATACAAGCAAGTATGCAATGACATTCTTTTTTAAACCCATCGGTTGAAGGGGCATATTTAATATTTGATACAATTAAAAACAAGGTCCGGTTAGGTGGCAGCCCGATGTATCAGACTCACTTAGACTATTCAGTCCGTTGTGATCCCACATTGGTGAACTTCCCTCGTATCACTGCCCGATTCCATGTTAAGCTCAATGTAAAGGGACCTCCTTTTAATAGCCGAGTCCGAAAGGCGTTCCACATTGCAGTGCAACCACTTAGAGAAGCTTTGAAACGCTCAGAAATGTCACCAGCATTGCAGAGGTGGGAAAATCCACCGCTGAAAAACTTTTTGGTGTTCAGTCGAAGCAGGAATCCAACCCGAATTTGTGACAAGTACCCCACTTGTCACAAATTCGATGATTTTTATTTACTTCAAAAGAAAATTTTTAGCATTAAAAAGACTTATTTTGTCTAAAATTTTGTTCCTCAGAAAAAATCTTGTTTCAGTTTATATATTTGTGTTAAATTTAATTTTTAAAGTGTATCACTACAGGATTTTTAACGAAATTTTGGACCTCTTTTTGTACTATTTACATACTTAAAATTTTTGGGGGTTTTTGAAAAAAATCTAGACCAATTTAGGGGTTTTTTTCTTAAGATTTGGGGGGAAGAATCAAAAATTACCTGGCAACACTGTTTCACAGAGACAAAATGCATGGTTTTCGCGACAATTACATGCTCTAGAGAAGTATTAAATGGATGCGGCAACCATGTCCAAGCATGTTTTTCTGTGTGTGTGTGTGTGTGTGTGTGTGTGTGGTGCGTGTGTGTGTGTATAGACATATCCCGCTTGTTCGGCAAATAGCTATTGTCGCATTTTCCCTACCTATATAAGCACTCCCAATGTTCAGGAGGTTATTATCCCTTCAGTTTTTTTGGTGCCAATTGACCCCTTTTTCCAAGCAATTGGAATTTTATACCGGTCATGAGACTGGTTGTATTTAGCCAATTGGTAGCCACTTCATGAATTTGTCTCTAGACCACAATGAACCCATCCCCTAACCGGTTCAAATGTCTCTATCACAGGGTTAATTAACACATTTCTGGCCCTTTTGCATCTATAACAGTGACAGTTCTATTTTTAGATGTTTTTTTTTTTAGTTATATTTTCCCTACATATGTTCATTTTCTACCAATATCACAAATATTTAAATTGTCGTTTCAATGCTAGGTGTTCAATGGCGTATGTGGCTGAATGCGTTAAGGCGTTCTATTATGCTGCCAGTAAACCCAGGTTCAAAACCTGGCCGGAGCGAAAAAGTTTTTCAAATTGTAAAAATTAGATAAAATAACATAAGACAAATAAAAAAAAAAAAACATTGATAGAAATAAGAAGTAAAATTGGTGGAAAATTTGTTTTTTTAGAACTGTCTCTCTAACATGTCTATTTGAACTGGTTAATTGGTGGGTTGAAAACAACCGGTTAAAGGATTGGTTTGTAGGTATCTATGTGGGGTCAATTGACCCTTCCTATGACAACCCCATGTTAATTTCACCGGTCACCTAACCAGTTAAAGGACCTGTACCGGCTATAAAGGACAGGTGAATCGACCGGTTTGGGACCAGTCCCAAGAACTGAAGGGATGGTATAGAATAATGAGTTCAAAAAGTACTAAAGACCCGTTTTCTGTATGTATATAATGTACCCTTCCATTACATCCAATTCAGCACCATAGAGTAATCTGTTAAATAATCGATAGATTATATTGGGCATTACCAATTGAGCATGAAATCGATAAGAAAGACGCTGTCTCTCTCACAGAAAATAAATGAGAGAGAAATTCAAAAATATAATCCAGGGACCATTTAATTTTGGTATCTAAAGGTAATGTACAAAATAGTGTCTCTAGCAAAACTAAACAAAAACACACACTTAAGTGTGTGATCGGAATAGAGTTTCGGTGGCTACGCGTAATGCATAAAAAGATATGATATAATCGTAAGGTGAAGTTTGGTTTACTGAACAAAAATAATCAAAATCCCGCTAGAAGACGTCACAAAAATTCCACTTCTCATAACTTGTTTAGTTGTTGTCTGGGTTGCAAATGGTTTGGTCGGACACGGAGTTCTCATAGGGTAATCAAAACGAAAGAAAAATGTAAGTAAAAAATTAGTAATAATTCTATTATATAGCACCTATATTTATTTCATATTTATATTCAAATTTCAGGTGCAGTTTCTTTACTTTCTAGCAGGATTGGACCTCCATAACAACACATACGCCTAACAATGCAGCGACAAAAGAAGTGCCAATTTGAAAGTAAATGCGTCTTACCACGAATATTAAAATAATTCCTTGTTGTTTGTATAGTCATAACTTAACTATTTTACTTATAAACTAAATAACATATTTAGTTAAAGTCCAAATATAAATTTGGCTTAATAAAAAACTATAAAAATCATTCTAGCAAAATTAGTGCTTATTTAGCTAGCATTTTTTCACTATCCTTTTCAGTGGGTAGAGACGTGTGTACAAATTATGTGTGAATTTTCAGCTACCAAATTGGTGGTTATCGATAATGCAGAGAATAGTATATTGGTTATATTCAGCGACATGTTCTCGTTAAACTCTCCGCTAAAACACATGGGGTGTAATGCGGAGCGTAAGTAGGGGTGTTTACAAATTAGTAGCTATATAGTTAGGTATTCGCTGCTTCCCAGAACAAGCGGGATATGTCTATAGATAACAAATAAGAGCGCAGGTTGTTGAGTAAACGTTTCCCGCTTGTTCGGCAAATAGCTATTGCCACTTTTTGCCTGCTTATATAAATAGTCAACGGGTAGGTGGGTACATTGGTATATAATTCAATACTCAGAATATATAATAGACCCTTATATACTGTCATATTTATAGTGATCTAATTCACCTTCAACAAGTAATCTGTAAAATAGTCAATTAATTATATTGCACATTACGAGTATATAGTGCACTGTACAGCAAAATATCCTCTATTTCTCTTAAAACCATTATTAGAGTGAATGAGAAAATCAAACGCTACTCTCAAAACACAACTGATCATTTCTTTATACAACCAAACCACTAAATGATCAGACTTAAAAAATTGAAAAAAGTCCCGCTTTAATACGTTAAAAGTCAAAAAAGTAGAATGTGCTCATGCACGGAATGTACTTAATAAAGTATTCAAGTGTAATTCTAATATGTAAGTAATTTTAACTAATATAAATGTAATTCAATTCTAATTATTTTGTTTATCTATTCATGTTATTTTCAGAAACAAGGTACTTTGTTTTTGTTTTGTGATTAAATTCAATGTTTTTATTAAATGTTTTTATAAAAAACGAGTCCAAACAATATTTTTATTTGAATTTACTGATTGGTGCTTATATAAGTAATTACTGAATGTACTAATAATAATGTTTTAATTATAATCAACGAATTGGGTGGGTAATGCAGAGAATAGTCTATTGGTTATTTTCGGCGACATGTCCTCGTTAAACTCTCCGCTAAAACACATGGGCCGTAATGCGGAGTGTAAGTAGGGGTGTTTATAAATGAGTAGCTATATAGTAGTTAGGTATTCACTGCTTCCCAGAACAAGCGGGCTATGATTGCTTTTCTACTATATATTTTTTTATAAAAATAAATGATTGGGGTGTAATATTGAAATAATACTTATTTGGATAAATGTTTAGATACTGAAATTAAAAAAAAATATATATATATACTTAGGGAGAAACATAACATGTTGTACAAACAATTTTTTGTTTGAACAAATAATGCAAATATTTATGCTTGAAGCAAAATATATTTGATAGTATATGTTACAGTTATGCTTTTTGAGGGCGGAGTAGTGCCGAATTTGCTTCATAGTAAGTTTTGGTCCCCTATGTAAATCGATATTCGTTTTAAATGAGTAATCTTCACATCGTAATTTATATCAAATTGTTATGAAATCGGAAATCTGCAGATATGGTTTATAAAAAGATATGGCAAATTTGTTTTTGTTTGTTAGTTCTGTTGCTACAATCCACAAATACTCCGATCACTTGATTTAACTTCTAAATTTAACTAATCATCCAAATTGCTCCGATTTTATTCTCGAGCTCATTCAAGTAATGGGGTAACAAATCGACACAATTTAGATTACAAATCATATGAAAAGAGTTGTATCATATTTAAGATCCCAGCAAAAATGGAGCTCTATTTCAGCAGGATTGTAAGGGAGAGAGGCAGTACCAACTGCCGAATCAGCGCAGATTTTTGTGCGCGATGTCCCGATTTAGAGCTGATATAATTGCTCATTTTAATAGAAACATTGCTCAGAAGTGATATATAATTTGGAGTATACCATTGTTAGCGTGAAGGAAAACAGCACTACCAATAACGTACACGAATGATCATAAACTAGTTTGATTACTCGTTTACTTTATTGTCATGCAGTGGGGATGCACTGCCTACTTAATTGTATACCCAAAAGCGCAACTAAACTCTTACTGCTGAAGTATTTTTTGCTGGGATATTTAATATTCCTCTAAAGTTCAAACAAAAAGGGTTCTTATAAATCCAGGTGCTGGAGCGTATCATTGGAACCTAAATATTTTCAAGTAACTCGCTATGACGAGTGGTTTTCAGAGAAAGCTAGCGTCATTTCGTCGGCTTTTCTTGAACTAGTAGACGTGAAATTTAACCCTTCGTTGCATAATTTAATTTGAGCAAGGAAAATAATTTTTTGATATGTTAGAATTGTTGTATATGGAGTTATGATACCGCAAACCAATTTTCGTTTGATTCTGATCACTGGAGGAAAAGTTATGTAACATTGCAAATATGCAATTTAATGCAGATAATCAATTTCTTTAGTGCACGTTGTTATCTCTACACTGTTAAAAAAATATGTTTTTCATATGTTCCGATATAAACATAATGTGATTCGGGCAGAATTTTTAAACACGATATATTTAAGTGAAAAAATGTAATGATCCTACACTAGCATAAAATGTTTGGGGAACATATATTAATATGTTAGACTATATTATGTTTGGGACATGAATGTTTCATAAAATTAATATATGTGAATGTAAACATATATAAATTTACAAATTTCGAGTAAACATATATATGTTGTGATATTTTATTCAGAGAACGACAGAGAGAGAGAGTATATAGAGAAAGAAATAGAGCTGGAAACCGGAGAATCAAAAGAGAGCAATTTCTGTGAAACTGCTGGTATGTTGTTTCGGAAAACTGTTTTATGAGTTCATTTGTTTTGGCTGTGCGCTTCGCCAAAAATTTGATATGCTTAAGTCTAAATATTATTTAATTTTAATATTAAAATGAGTATTCGGAGTAAAGAGAATAGACATTCGGAACCAAGAGAATAGACTTTTGAAAAAAAAAAAAAACAACAACATGTGTTTTTGCTTTTAGAGCAGCATTTTATGTATTTGGGGACATGTGTTTTGTTTATCATTTTTACATTATGGGCACCATGTTTTTTCTTGGTTCGTCAAAAGAAATCGGAACATTCGACGAGTAAGTCAAAATACTCAGACAAAGGAAATTAAAAAAAGGGGAAAATAAATAATAAAAATATAAAAATTACAAAAGAGATCTTCATAAAAATAACGAAAGGGCACTATACTCGTTTTAGAGTTGGGACAGTAAAATGAAAAAAGGGGAGACAGTGAAAAATTAAAACACACAGATAAAAAAGTGTCTCGTAAATTTGAGAAGATTTTTACAATAATTTATTACAAGAATTTTCCAGAATTTTAGTTCATTTTTCGTATCTTCAACGAAAATTAACTACTCGAAAGGAAATTTTACAAATTCTAAGTAGCAATCGTTTAGTTCATGGCCTACAAAATACGATGGAAATTTCCTTAAAAAATGTCTTAACTGGTAGTTAAAAATTCATTTGTCATGCTATAAAACTACTTGTTAAATGTAAAGTATTTTCTAAATAATAAGTGCAATTTACTATAAGATTTTTTTGTACGAGAAAATATTCTTTTACGAAAAATGAACTTGAAAGTGGATAGGAATTTCTTACTGACAATTCCTATAGTTAATAATTGTTGGTAAAAAATTACCCAATGAAATATTTTTAGTTCACATGTAATTAAATTTATAGACATTTTCGTCAAAAATGGTAGATAACATTTCATGAAAATTTTGCAAATTTTAAGTTAAACGTTTCATCGTTCATAAACTGGTGTGCCTTTACGAATATTATTCTTAGAGTAAATTGTCAGCAGATGCGATGAACTAATGCATAGTACAGAGATCTTTATCGGCATAGTGGAATGTGATTAATGTAAAGATGATGTTACTTGAGTTTTGTTGTGTATACATGAGCGTGGGGTTGTTTTTATTTTTGTCCATTTAGTAGTTTGTGTGTGTGTGTGTTTGTTATTCGCGGATGGTTTATTTGGCTGGATGAGGTGTTGTTTTCAATAAAGGCACATGTGGTTTTGTTGTTGTAGGGATGTTTTGGCTTTGCTTGGTTTTGTTTGGCATGCTTCAGTTGTATAGTTGGCGTTGGCGTGGGTTGTTGCATCTTTTAACCAGGTATGCAACAAGGAAATATAAAGGCATGGAATATTTTGTATTTTTGAGTTATATATTGGTGTTTGTTTATTAAACCTTTTAAATGAAAGTTATTAATATTTTAAAGGTAGTTTTGAAAAAAGTTATTAAGAATATTTAGGAAAATATGTTGAAATTGAAAGTGTATTGAAATTTTTATTATTCAATGTAAAAAATTAATATTCAATTCTAGATGAATTTGGAAAATTTTTGTAATATCTCAGCGTATAAGTTTAGTCATAAATTGGTAAGTATTTTTTTAATATGACTTTCTTTTAAAAATAATATTTTTTATGTATATTATTATTTGTTAATTAATTTTTTTTTGGATACCAGTTTAATGTTTTTCTTTGTTGTAAAAGCAATATTTAATTTCAGAGCAACTCCAGATAGATTCGAACAAATTTAAAAAATAGAGAATTGGTAAGTTTTCTTATACAAATTGGCTTTCTTTGAACTAGAATATTTACATTTTTATCAAATCATCAAAATTACAGGTTTTTAATACCTTACTTTAATATTTTTTTAATCAATTTTTTTTTTAAACCAATGGAATATTTTTAATGTAAAAAACAAAGATTTAATTTCAGAATAACCCCTTAAACATTTGGAAAAAATTTTAGTACTCCTTTGCTTGTTATTTAATAGTGAATTGGTAAGGATTCTTTGACTTTCTTTTAACCCTGAACAGTAATCCTTATTTTTTGTACATTAACGTCATCCTTCGTCATTTTGACTACGGCTCATTTCAAGACGCTATAATTTTCATCGTGAGCGAAACTTGAATTTATTTTCTTATTCAATTTGGTTTTAATTAGTATAAAATCAAAAAGATCATAAAATGGTCGAATTAGTATAATTTAAATTTACCATTTCCCAATAGATTAAAATGTATTTTAAATCGAAAATGAAATGTCGTCATTTTGACGAATGATGACTGTCTAGGGTTAACCAGAATATTTGGCTTTTTATCCATATTATTATTTTTTCCATTAGATTTTTTAGAAACCTATTTAATAATTGTATTTAATGTAAAAAATAAATATTTAATTTCAGAGTAACCCAAATAAATTTGGACAACTTTTTATATTTCCCCTCAGCGTACAATTTAATAGGGAATTGGTAAGTTTTATATTAAAACTTTGACTTTCTTTCAACTAGAATATTTATTTTATTATATCCTTCACATCGATAACAACACAGTTTTATGAGTTTATATAGAATACTTCATTATTTCTCTAATTGTTTCAGGTATAAATTTTATGAGATACGTTTTCCAAAGAAAAGTTGAATTCCTTACACCATTTGATAAAATGCCTCCAAATATGGTAAGTTACAAGCTAAAATTATGAATTAAAAAACTATATTTCATTACATGGTGTTAAATTTTAACAATTTTCATTATTGCTTCCATTTTTTTCCAGCAAGACATTTTAAAGACATTTTAAAGAGACTGTTAACCAATTTTTATTATCGGGTTTCCCACAAAATAAGCAAGTAAACCAAAATAATACTGACTTTTTAACTTGGTAGGGGTATATAAATCTTATGACGTTGTAAAAATGAACTAAAATACAATGTTATAGATGAACTAAAATTTAAGAGAATTATAAACTAGACAAGTTGAAAAAATCGTAAGGGCTAAATCATGGTCAATATTACTACAGTTTAGTTCATTTTGCAATGGAATAGGGTTCACTGTTTTTTCAGTGCAGTAAAATGCACTGTGGGCATTAAATTCGAGTTTTGCCACTAAAATTATTTTTCGTTTTAGCGCAAAACTCGAATCTCTAAAAGCAGAATAACATACTTTTTTTGGCCATTTGTATGTACACGTGAAAACATGGCCATTTTAAGGTAAAAATGAAATTAAGTACAAAATTATTCATTAACAAAAATTCATATTTATAATACGATCAATTTTAAATGAATTTAAAATGGCGTTAAATATTGGTAAAAAATAGTTCACGTCTAAATAAAGGTATGTGTATATTGTAAAATTATTTATGTTTATACTCGACTTCACGTTCTTCTTTTGTTAGAGTTTTGGAATTTCTCCGTTTTTATACAAACATTCTTTGGTACAAAATAGTTATTTTTGCAACAACAAAAGTAATATTTTATCCAAAAGCTCAGTCGATTTCATTTATATTTTTGGAATACATTTTTTTTGGTGTTCGGAACCTAAAGAAGACCAAAAAAACTGCCTTAGCAGTTCTTAGGCTTTCTGCGGCGAAGAAGGTGGACAAGGTGGCTGTACAAAATCTGATGGCAGGTGTCAAGCGTGAGGCCCGGCAATTCGGATTTGGAAAAGCGAAAGCCTAACTGAATATTTTTCCTGAATTTTATACTAATTGAACTTGAAAAAGAAATTTAATTTGATTTATCAAATAAACGATTTCACCGATTTACACGCGTTTTCCTTGACAAAATTTTGACCGTATCACCCTTTAAATTAGAGGTGTGCACGTGACACGAAATTGTCGTGTCTCACGAAAATGTTCGTGACTCACGCGTGAGTCCTGAGTCACGCTGATGGTAACGACGTGAGTGTGCGTGAGCGTGATTAACAAACCAAAGGGTCGTGCGTGAGTCACGAAAATAATATCTTCGTGAATGTGCGTGAGTAACCAATTACCCTCACAAAAATAATCCCGCTCACCAACATAAAACGCTTAAGAGTTATATTCATTTACGATTTTAGTGACACCTAGGATTTAAGAGTTTAATAACGCTCTCGATTTTAATCGCGCTCATGTTTTCATGAGGCAGATTACTCATAAAGCTATTCGTGAGTCACGACATTTTCCGTGAGTCACGACATTTTCCGTGAGTCATGACATTTTCGTGCGAGAGTACAAATTTTCTTTTCGTGAGTGTGCGTGAGACCTATTAAATAATATCGTGCGTGAATGTGCGTGAGTAAGATTTTTCCGCCATGAGCGTGAGTAAAATATTACTCACGTGCACACCTCTAGTTTGGGGTATCGCAAGAATTTATGTACATCGTCTCCAATTTCAAAGAGTTATTTAAATCTAACAGGTTGACTGATAAGTCCCTGGTCTGACGCATAGATGGCGTCGCTAGTATTAAATGCATATTATTTTTATATAGTACCAACCTTCAAATGATTCGTGTCAAAATTTGACTTCAGTAAGTCAATTAGTTTGTGAGATAGAGCGTCTTTTGTTAAGCAACTGTTGTTATTGTGAAAAAATGCACAAAAAAGGAATTTCGTGTTTTGATAAAATACTGTTTTCTGAAGGGAAAAACTTGGCTTGATAATGAGTTTCCGGACTCTGCCCCAGGGAAATCAACAATAATTGATTGGTATGCAAAATTCAAGCGTGGTGAAATGAGCACGGAGGACGGTGAAAGAAAGAGTTGGTTACCGACGCAAACATCGAAAAAATCCAAAAAATGATTTTGAATGACCGTAAAATGAAGTTGATCGAGATAGCAGAGGCCTTAAAGATATCAAAGGATATGACCAATACATTCCTGCGTCGGTCAATATTTCATCAATATTTGGATATGCGAAAGCTCTGTGCAAAATGGGTGCCGCGCGAGCTCACATTTGACCAAAAACAACAACGTGTTGATGATTCTGAGCGGTGTTTGCAGCTGTTAACTCGTAATACACCCGAGTTTTTCCGTCGATATGTGACAATGGATGAAACATTGCTCCATCACTACACTCCTGAGTCCAGTCGACTGAGTGGACAGTGACCGGTGAACCGTCTCCGAAGCGTGGAAAGACTCAAAAGTCCGCTGGCAAAGTAATGGCCTCTGTTTTTTGGGATGCGCATGGAATAATTTTTATCGATTATCTTGAGAAGGGAAAAATCATCAACATTGACTATTATATGGCTTTATTGGAGCGTTTGAAGGTCGAAATCGCGGTAAAACGGTCCCATATGAAGAAGAAAAAAGTGTTGTTCCATCAAGACAACGCACCGTGCCAAAAGTCATTGAGAACGACGGCATAAATTCATGAATTGGGCTTTGAATTGCTTCCCCACCCACCCTATTCTTCAGATCTGGCCCCCAGCGACTTTTTCTTGTTCTCAGACCTCAAAAGGATGCTCGCACGGAAAAAATTTGGCTACAATGAAGAGGTGATCGCCGAAACTGAGGCCTATTTTGAGGCAAAACCGAAGGAATACTACCAAAATGGTATCAAAAAATTGGAAGGTCGTTATAATCGTTGTATCGCTCTTGAAGGGAACTATGTTGAATAATAAAAACGAATTTTGACAAAAAAAATGTGTTTTTCGTTGTTAGACCGGGGACTTATTAGCCAACCTTTTAGCTCATATCACTGTGCGTCAACTGTTGTTATTTCGATAGAATAATAGTCGAAAGATTTACTTTTAGGAGGTAATATTCTGCATTGCATGTTGGGTTAACCATAGTGATCTTGTTTTCATGTTTACTTTTGTTGCTTTTTTTCAAAATAATTTTACAATTAACACGTAATTGGTGCAAGTAATTCAGATACTATGCATAGCAACAATTTACAGGGATGGGAAAATCACATACGAAGGCCAAAGAACTGAAAGAAAAACGAAATTTTACAAGGGTGAATGGATAGTTGGATAATTACAAATATCTCTTACCACAAGACAAAATGCTTATTAATTTTTAGGGGGTAATGTCAACAGTCTGATTTCATAAAGTACCTTTCACTGTACAGAGGTGTGCAAATGTTTGTGCACCTACCTGATGGATGCAGACGACATCCACATCCGTGACAGTTTGTGGCAACTCCCCAGAAGAAAGTCCCCGAAAAATCTTGTTGATGATCTTTTTGCGGTTAGGGCTACGTAAGTATCTGTAATACGAGCCATACGGCTGAGATTTAAATTTACACTTAAAAGTAGATTTAAATGACATAGCGGAGTTTGTGATTCTTAAATGTAATGGAATTTATGAATGGCATGTCAGTTGTATGATCCATTGTGGAATCATTATGGTGCAGTAGTAACAGATCGATAATATGTCGTTTTTCAAAAAAGATCACCTCTAGAGACATTTTCCATAAGAATAATGCTCATAAGTGAATATTAATATCATTCGAATCTGATGGCCATAGCCAAGTATGTACCCGTAAGTGATATTATTGGTCTTGTATTGCAGATGGCTACATTTGTTGAAAGATGGCAGGTAATTTATTTTCAATCAGTCTTCCAATTGGTGAAAAGCATGTTCGATACGTTGTCTCCTATAACAAGCTATGAAAATTTAGAAATTTGGATTTGGAGGTGATGTCGAATACTATTTTGCATATATACACGGACGAAAAAGACTGTTTTTCATATGTTTGGGCATAAACATTATATGTTTGGAACTCAAATTTTTAAACACAATATTTTTGAGTGCAAACATATAATGTTCCTAGTTTATGAACATTATATGTTTGCACTCAAAAATAATATGTTTGGGACATATATGTTAATATGTTAGAACATATTATGTTTGGGACATAAAATGTTTGTAAATATAATATGCTTGGATGCAAACATGTATTAATTTAGAAATAGCCCATAAACATATATGTGTTTACAAAGCAGGGATCCGGAGCGGAGCGGAGCAAGCCCTTTTTTTGCCGGAGCGGGAGCGGAGCGGGAGCGGCAATTCTAAAATCCGGAGCGGAGCGGGAGCGGAGCGGTTTCCAAATGAAAAACCGCTCCGCTCCGAATAAAATATTACTTGAATGAAATGTGTAACTTTGAAATTACACTGTCCCAGCTAGCATTTGGGTGATTGTTTTAACTAAAATCGTCTAAATGAGTCATATTCGAGTACTTTAGGAGATCAAAAACTGCGATGTCAGTTATGTGATTATAATACGATACGAAAATGACTCGCGCTAATGGGCGTAAAATGAGTTCTTTATAAAATACAACAAAAAATTACAAAAATCTAACAAAAACCGTCCAGAGGAGTCATCTTCGAGTACTTTTGGTGATCAAAAACTGCTTAAACAGTTACGGGACCAAAAAATGGCTCGAAAAATAATGTAGTCATCTTCGAGTACTTTTGGTGATCAAATAATGATCTTACAGAGTTATTGCAAGTGTTTTTTTTTATTTAAATCACAATTTTAACGGGGCAATCTCTATAATATTGTCAGAAAATTAAAAAAAAAAAAACAAACCTAAACTTCTGTTTACTCCGAAATAGTCACTGATATTTAATAAATTTAACTAAAAAAACGCAATGTAGAAATACCAGAATGGAAAGAGCCCAAATAAAAAGATTGGCAAAAAAAGAGGCAACTAATTTAATTTCACCAAAAAAAAAAAATAAATCTGCAAAAAGACAGTGATTATTGAAGATAACATTCGAGAGTCTGAAGAAACTAGTGAACATGAGAATAAAAAAAGTGTTGATAGCGACAGTTTTGACAGTGGCAGTGACAGTGAAAAAAGTGAATTTAATATAAGTGATCGACTAGCTAAGTGGGCACTTGAATTTAACGTGAGTTTTGTTGCAATTAATGCTATATTATTATTATTACTAAAATGTAACATGAAAGTTCCAAAGGACGCAAGGACACTTTTAAAAACGCCAAGTTTTACAAAGGAGAGAAAAATAGGGTAAGGAACATACATTCACTATGGATTAAAAAATGGACTAACCGAATTTTTGGTTAGATACAATTGGAAATCTTTGGATATTGTCCTTGGCATCGATGGCTTGCCGTTATTTACAATCAGCTCTAAACAAGCTTGGCCGATTTTAGGAAGTGTTGTTGGATCAAGCTATGTATTTCTTATATTTTTTTATTTAATTTTATTAAAATGAAATGTTTTTTTTTTTTTTTTAATTTAAAGAAATATTAACAAATTATGGTTATTTATAATTTTGTTATTAAATACTAAGTATTTTAATAAAATAATTATAATACAAATATTAATATTAAATATTTACGTATATTAATAAAAAACCACGTATTATTAATTAAAGGGAAAGGGTTCAGAAAATCAACTCAAAAATGCACTTGGAAGAGTGATTTGCGATTAGAAATATGACTATTAAATGACTCATAAGTGTCTCATAAATTGAGTAATATGTGATCCATTAAAGACTCGTAAGGGATTATAATCATAATTGAAAAACGACTCGAAAAAGAATCGCAGATGAGGTATAATAAGACTAAAACTGATCAAAAAACGATTCAAAAAAGACTTTAATGCTACTAGAAAATGAGTCGAAAAAGACTCTAAAATAATATAGAAGAAGACTCATAAATGATTTATAATGAAGAGTCGCGGGTAGTCACGTTTTTCTCCCGACAAAAGAGTCTTTTATGCTCATAAAATGAGCTCATATTCTGCCTTTTTAATCGCCAAGTAGACTCGAAAAAGACTCGAAAGTGCTTAAAAAACGACAAAAATGCTAGCTGGGCGTGTAGGTAATTTCAAATATAGCTAGTACTTAGCGTAGTGTGAGTAAACGTTTAAAATGTACGATATGTATTTTTGTACGTACGTACATTGGGGAAAACACAACGTGTTTTTTTAGTAATTGTTTTCAAAAACGGCAAATGTCAAAATATATCTCTAGTATGTGTTGTAAAAGTAACAAAAGTACTTTCGATCAATTTCATCCCGTATTACTACAAAGATGTTTCTAATGAACGTCAAATAAATGCAATTAAACGATCTTATTTATATTTAATTTTTTAGTTTTCTACATTGAAAAAAATATTGTCGTGAAGTCAAAGATTTCATGTCCTTAGAATAAGAATGCAAATTTTGCTTAACATGGAAGACGCATTACTCTAAAATAAAGTTTTTTTTCCTTGTCCAAAAGTCAATAAACTTTTGAATGAAGTTGTAATGTCCTTATAATTAAGTGAATTTACTTAAAAATGTGTATCATAACATGAAAGATAAAATTTTTGACTTTAATAATTAAGAAAAATTATTTTTTTCAGTGTAAGGACATTCATATTTGCTTTACTATTGTACTATATCCTAGTATTCTCTTATTTCTGATATTAGTTCTCGAAAATTTAATTAAAATTAAGGATAGTTTCAATTTTGGTTGAAAAATGTGCGCATATACATTTATTTTAATTTTTTCTCACATTGAAAACAAATGACTTGATTTGTATTATTGCATGTTATCTACTTTTTTGAGAACGAACATTTCTTAAAAACGCTGTTCGAAAATGTATTTTTACAATAAAGGGGAAAAAAGCGAAATTAGGTAACACTAGATCTGAGTAAGAATATTCGTAGGTATACCACGGACTGATTTCGATGGAGGTTGTTGCAAACATAAACATACACACACACATTACAAATATAACAAAACCTCTTCTCTACGTCTGTTGCAAAACAAAAAAACTTTCGGAGAGTAGTTACTTCTACTCTGTGTATAGACTTTCAATTTCAATCAGCGTTGCCGTTTTGGTCCGATCGGACCAAAATTGGTCCAAAAGATTTCTAATTTTTAAATTTGGTCCGATGGTCGGACCAAACAGAATTTGGTTCATTTTCATAAATTTGGTTTCTATCACATATTAAATAGTAGATGGTGCACCGCAAAGAATATTGTCGGGAGGCCAAATATTTCACATGCTTAAAATAAGAATACGAATTTTGCTTAGAATAGAAGACGTATTTCTCTGAAATAAAGTTATTACCTTGTCTAAAAGTCTCTAAACTTTTCAATGAAGTCTGTTTGTCCTTATAGCTAAGTGATTCGACATAAAAATGTGTATCCTAACATGAATGAAAATTTAATTTTAATGAAGTCAAATGGATTAAATATTTCTGAAAAAATCTTCAAAATTAATAAAATGTTTCAACACATTGTTTTAAAGTCATTATACACTGAAAAAAAAGCATACCCGGTTCCAAAGATTTTGTCTTTACTTTAAAAAATTTGGTATTGATTCCGAGCCAAAGAAGCGGAGAATACAAGTAAGGATACTTTTAAGACACAATTCTCTTTTAAAATCGGGTTTTGTGTACTTGCTTCCTAGAAGCAAATTTTAATTTTTCGCTTTTTCAGCTTTTTTTCTTCATATGCTATCAAAGTCCTTTAAAAACAAATTAACGACGACTTTATTTTCCAAATTAAGACTCGACTTCTAGTAGAAATTATGCTGTGTTTCAAGTAAAAAACGTCTTTAAAATAATGTGTTGAAAAACATGTCCTATATTTGAACGATTTTTTGCTTTGTAGTCAAGATGCAAAAAGACAACAAATTTAAAGACAATTTCGTCTCCTTCTGGGTGTTGCAAACATATGCACTAACTTATAATACCCTGTTCCACAGTGTGGAGCAGGGTATAATAAAACTCAATTGAACAAATAATACAATGTTTGTACTATAATTTTCTCGAAGAGGAGCGGAGCGGAGCGATTTTTTTTGTTCTCGGAGCGGAGCGGTTTTTTTTCTCCGGAGCGGGAGCGGAGCGGAGCGAAAAAAATGGACCGCTCCGGATCCCTGTTACAAAGAGAGACAAAGTGTATGCTGGAAGTAAAATAATGAAAGTAACAAATATATATACACAAAGAAAATTTCATTAAATATAGGAAAAATACTATGTGTGAATATAAACAAGTATAAATTTACATATTATGACTAAAAATATATATGTTGTGATATAAGACTTCGCCAAAAATTGTATATGCTTAAGTAAAATATTAAAATGAGTATTCGGAGAGAAAATTCATTCGGAACCAAGATAAAATATATTTGAAACAAGTATATACGGCCGTAAGTTCGGCCAGGCCGAAGCTTATGTACCCTCCATCATGGATTGCGTAGAAACTTCTTCTAAACTCTGCCATCCACAATCGAATTACTTAAGTTGCGGTAACGCTTGCCGATGGCAAGGTATCTTAAAACCTCCTAACACCATCTTCTAAATTGTATGTAAGTTCATACGTGGTATATATTAAATCAAAAAAGATCGATCCAATACGTATATAATTCAGTTTGACAAAGTAGACATAAAATTTTGACAAAATTTTCTACAGAAATAAAATTTTAACAAAATTTTTTATAGAAATAAAATGTTGACAAAATTTTCTATAGAAATAAAATTTGGTAGATTATTTTTGGCTATAGTAGCAACCATGATTATGAACCGATATGGACCAATTTTTGTGTGATTGGACCAATTTTGGTATGGTTGTTAGCGACCATATACTAACACCACGTTCCTAATTTGAACCGGATCGGATGAATTTTGCTCCTCCAAGAGGCTCCGGAGGTCAAATCTGGAGAACGTTTTATATGGGTGCCATATATAATTATGGACCGATATGGACCAATTCTGGCACGGTTGTTGAAGGTCATATACTAACACCATGTTCCAAATTACAACCGGATTGGATGAAATTTGCTTCTCTTGGAGACTTCGCAAGCCAAATCTGGGGATCTGTTTATATGGGGGCTATATATAATTATGGACCGATGTGGACAAATTTTTGCACGGTTGTTAGAGACCATATACCAATACCATGTACCAAATTTCAGCCGGATCGGATGCAATTTGCTTCTCTTTGAGGCTCCGCAACCCAAATCTGGGGATCGCTTTATATGGGGGCTATATATAATTATGGACTGATGTGGACCAATTTTTGCATGATTGTTAGAGACCATATACCAACACCATGTACCAAATTTCAGCCGGATCGGATGAAATATGCTTCTCTTAGAGGCTCCACAAGCCAAATCTGGGGATCGGTTTATATGGGGGTTATATATAATTAGGGACCGATATGGACCAATTTTTGCATGGTTGTTAGAGACCATATACCAACACCATGTACCAAATTTCAGGCGGATCGGATGAAATTTGCTTCTCTTTTAGGCTCCGCAAGCCAAATCTGGGGATCGGTTTATATGGGGGCTATATATAATTAAGGACCGATGTGGACCAATGTTTGCATGATTGTTAGAGACCATATAAAAACACCATATACCAAATTTCAGCCGGATCGGATGAAATATGCTTCCGTTAGAGGCTCCACAAGCCGAATCTGAGGGTCCGATATGGCCCATTTTCAATACCATCCGACCTACATCAATAACAACTACTTGTGCCAAGTTTCAAGTCGAGAGCTTGTTTCGTTCGGAAGTTAGCGTGATTTCAACAGACGGACGGACGGACATGCTTAGATCGACTCAGAATTTCACCACGACCCAGAATATATATACTTTATGGGGTCTTAGAGCAATATTTCGATGTGTTACAAAAGGGATTAAAAAAATTAATATACCCCCATCCTATGATGGAGGGTATAAAAAAGAGCATGAGTTTTGTTTATCATTTTCGCATTACGGGCACAATTTTTTTGTTTCGTCAAAACAAATCGGAACGTAGGACAAGTAAGTCAAAATATTCAAACAAAGGTAATTAAAGGGATCTTCATACAAACTAACGAAAGGGCACTATACACTGAACAAAAAGCATGTTCGGTTCCAAAGATTGTGTCTCCACTTTAACAATTTTGATATTGATTCCGAACCAAAGAAGCGGAGAATACAAGTAAGGATGCTTTTAAGACACAATTCTCTTTTAAATCGGGTTTTGTGTACTTGACTCTACGAAGCACATTTCAATTTTTCTCTTTTTCAGCTTTTTTCATATGCTATAAAATGTCCGTTAAAAACAAGACTTCCAGTAGAAATTATGCTATGTTTCAAGTAAAAATGTCTTTAAAATAAAGTATTGAAAAATATATCCTATTTTTGAATGATTTTTGCCTTGTAGTCAAGATGCAAAAATGCAACAAATTTAAAGACAGTTTCATTAATTTTAAAGAATTTTTCTGAATTATTAAAGTCAAGTTGACCTTAGTCCAAAATTTGTTCTTTCATGTTATGATACCCATTTTTAAGTCAAATCACTTAATTATAACGACAACACGACTTCATTGAAAGTATCGACCTTTGAAGATCTATAAAAACAAAGATTAGTTCCTCTTTATTAATGAGTAGTCCAAGAGGAGTTGACGGATTTTTTCGAAAATAAAAGTACGCATTGAGTTCGAGTTTTGCCGCTAAAATTATTTCTCATTTTAGCGGCAAAACCAGAATAACATTACAACTTTTTCCGGTAAATTGTATTATAACATGGTGGAGAAAGATCCAAAGCAACAATTGAATAAGCTTATTTTCTTTAAAAGAAATTATTAAAGAAAAGTAAAAGGGTAAATATGGCCATTTTAACGTGATAATGCCAATTTATACCGGCCTTAAGAATTAAATTAAGTACAAAATTATTCGTTAATAAAAATTTATATATTTATTTGTATTTCTAAATTAATGGTGTTACATGCTAGCAAACAATTGTTCACACCAAAATAAATTTATGTGCTGTTTTAAAATTACTGTTTAGAATTTAAATATAATGTGTTTTTGAATGGTTATCGTTAACCTTAGGATTCGATGGACAAATATTTATATATACTCGACGTCACGTTCTTCTTTTGTAAGAGTTTTTGAATTTCTTCAAAAATTTTAAACTTGTATACAAAAACTTTTAGTTGTTACACAATTTTTATATCAAGCACGTTTATATCAAGCACTTTTCTTTTCTGACTTTAAGTCTTTTATAAAACACACTTTACAATTTCGTAGTAAAAATTTAATATAATAGTATATATTTAATTTAATAGTATAGTATATATAAACACCTTTTCGGGAACTTCCGAACGTATCTGGAATATATGTTAAAAAATATATTACAAAAAAAAAAATGGTGTTGGTCGAAGCAGGGATCGAACCCAGGTCCCCTGTCACGCAAGGCGGACGACCAACCACTGCTCCACGCTGCCAACAAATGCATGTTTAACAATGTTATGTTGTTAAACAATCCCAGCAAAAAAAGCGTCGCCAAAAAAGTAGTGAAAATTTTCTTTTTGGATCCGGAAGTGATGCAAAATTGGCGCAGAAGCGATGAATTTAACATGGGCTTGTCATAGGACGGATGTTCACCATTTCAACAGCCGTTGCACTGAATATGCACCACTTCTTTAAATGTGATCCGAATTCAGTGTTTTGGATGTGAATTAATAAATTTTGTGGTATTTTGACAAATAATTAATTTTTATATTTTTTTATGATTTTTAATGCAATCTAACAGTTGTCTGAAACCCTTGACCTCAAATATTTTCAAAATTTCGCAATTTTTCTAGAATGAATTTAGAAATTTTTTGGACAAAATTTTAATAATTTATACCATTTTATTAATCCTTACCCTGTTAACATATTTAAAACAACAAAATGTTAAAATTGCCCTTTAAAAGTATGAAAAAAGCGAGTTATAAAAAATTGAATTAAAAGAACTTCCTGAGTAGTTAAAATAAAGAACATCTCTGGATGGACATTTTTGGAAGTGCTTTTAAAGTTGTGCCTTTGGAAGAACTTCCAAATTTTTTTGCTGGGATGTTATGTTTGCATCGGCTCGTGGGCGCCGCAAGCTATGCTATATAAATATAACTTATAACGATAATTATCTCTTGATGACCATAACGGCTACGTAGGCCAGTGGTTAGTGTGCTGGCTTACAAACTGTGTGGTCCGCTGTTCGAATCCCCGTCCGGCAAAAGGTAAAATTAAAAAAAATTATAAAATATAATAATTTCTTCTAAAATGTATTACAGAAAAAGTGAGAAAAAAATGTGAGGGAATATACAATTAGGCAGAAAAAAAAAATTGAGCACAATCTTCTTTGGGAGAAAATTCTTCTAAGCATATAATATTTTTGGGTTCAAAATGTTTCCAAACGTATTATATGTTCACATAAGAACATATAGTTTTTTGGAAGACAACATTATTGAATTTGGATGGAAAAATACAAAATGTTTGGAACTTAGACTACCCAAACATATTATATTGTTTAGACCAATATGCTTTCAAACATATTATATATAGGAAGAAATCAAACATATAAATGTTTGGGCAATACCCAAAAAATTATATGCTTGAAGCAAAATATGTTTGGGAGTATATGTTACAGAAGCGATTTTTTTGAGGGTGTAGAGACTATAATAGATTCTGAATCTAAAGGAAGGTCTTTGTCTCCGATTTGGGGAAATCTTAACCCTTCGTTGCATGACATTGCATATATACAATGTTAGTTTCTTGCCTGTCTAGCTCCTATTCTTTCACATATTTTACCATAGTTTTTTTTTGCTAATCGTAACAATTTCATTTAAATGAAGCGAAATTAAAATAAGTATTTTGGAGGGTATTTTTTTAATACCCTCCACCATAGGGTGGGGAGTATATTAACTTTGTCATTCCGTTTGTAACACATCGAAATATTCCCCTAAGACCCCAGTATATATATTCTGGGTCGTGGTGAAATTCTGAGTCGATCTAAGCATGTCCGTCCGTCTGTTGAAATCACGCTAACTTCCGAACGAAACAAATATCGACTTAAAACTTGGCACAAGTAGTTGTTATTGATGTAGGTCGGATGATATTGCAAATGGGCCATATCGGTTCACTTTTACGTATAGCCCCCATATAAACGGACCCCCAGATTTGGCTTGCGGAGCCTCTAAGAGCAGCAAATTTCGTCCGATCTGGCTGAAACTTAGAACATGGTGTTAGTATATAGTCTCTAATAACCATGCAAAAATTGGTCCATATCGGTCCATAATTATAAATAGCCCCCATATAAACCGATCCCGAGATTTGGCTTGCGGAGCCTCTAAGAGAAGCAAATTTCATCCGATCCGGCTGAAATTTGGTACGTGGTGTTAGTATATGGTCTCTAACAACCATGCCAGAATTGATCCATATTGGTCCATAATTATATATAGCCTTTATATAAACCGATCCCCAGATTTTGCTTGCGGAGCCTCAAAGAAAAGCATATTTCATGTGATCTGGCTGAAATTTGGTACATGATGTTGGTATATGGTCTTTAACAACCATGCAAAAAGTGGTCCACATCGGTTCATAATTATATATAGCCCCCATAAAAACCGATCCCAGATTTGTCCTGCGGAGCCTCTTAAAGGAGCAAAATTCATCCGATCCGGTTGAAATTTGATACATTTCGCTAGTGTATTGCCGTTAACAACCATGCCAAAATTGGTTCGTATCGATCCATATTATATACAGCCCCAAATAAACCGATCCGCAATCACAGAAAAATCACGATTGCCACTCGAGCCAAAAATAATCTACCAAAATTTTATTGCCATAGAAAATTTTGTCAAAATTTTATATTTCTATAGAAAATTTTGTCAAAATTTTATTTCTATAGAAAATTTTATCAACATTTTATGTCTTTCGCAAATGTTTGTTTTTTATGAAGCATTGGGAGCCACCGTGGTGCAATGGTTAGCATGCCCGCCTTGCATACACAAGGTCGTGGGTTCGATTCCTGCTTCGACCGAACACCAAAAAGTTTTTCAGCGGTGGATTATCCCACCTCAGTAATGCTGGTGACATTTCTGAGGGTTTCAAAGCTTCTCTAAGTGGTTTCACTGCAATGTGGAACGCCGTTCGGACTCGGCTATAAAAAGGAAGTCCCTTGTCATTGAGCTTAACATGGAATCGGGCAGCACTCACCAATGTGGTATCACAATGGACTGAATAGTCTAAGTGAGCCCGATACATCGGGCTGCCACCTAACCTAACCTAACCTAAGCATTTCATAGTTGGAGAGGAATATTTTGCAAAATCTTTCAAAACATTAAGAATTCTACCAATCTACCAAACAGTAAAAAATCTGCCATTTTTGGTAAACTCTTGTTCATAATTGTAAAATAATGAAAGTAACCAATTGGCGCCTTAAAAATATATATACACAAAGAAAATTCCATTAAAGATTGGTGAAATACTATGTGTGAATATAAACAAGTATACATTTACAGATTTCTAGTAAACATATATATGTTGTGATATAAGACCGCCAAAAATTGTATACGATTAAGTAAAAGATTAAAATGAGTATTCGGAGAGAAAATTCATTCGGAACCAAGAGAAAAGACATTTAAAAAAAAGCATGAGTTTTGTTTATCATTTTCGCATTACGGGCTCTTTTTTTTTGTTTCGTCAAGACAAATCGGAACGTACACTGAAAAAACAGTGAACCCACCAGGAAGAAAACTTTCGGTTAATTTTAGAAAATTTTGAATATTTGTAGAAAATTTTAACTAAACAGTATTACAAACGTTGGCATCACGCCGATGTCATAAAAATAATTAAATATTTTTCGACAAATACAAGAAAATTTATTAGACATAACTAAGTTTTTTCACTTGTTAAAGAAAATTTTGTAGTTTGAAGAAAAAACTTGGAGTTCAAAATTGCAAGAATGTCTTTAGTGACATACGAAGTTCACGATGGACGCATTTTTGGTAAAATTTACAAAATTTAAAGAAATTCTGAACTATTTTGTGGAAGACACGAATTTAGTTAATCTTTATGCTTCATTTGAGTATATTTTTCCTCGGGTTTAGTTAATTTAACTAACGTACACAAAAAAGTATTAGAGTAAAGGAAACTGTCTCCAAACATAATATTTATATGAAATAAAATAAAGTTAAATTGGCTTTAGTGAAATAGAGAGTTTACTTTTTTTTTTGAGTGTAGGACGATTAAGTCAAAATATTCAAACAAAGGTAATTAAAGGAATCTTCATAAAAACTAACGAAAGGGCACTATACACTGAAAAATAGCATGCCCGGTTCCAAAGATTGTGTTTCTACTTTAACAATTTTGGTATTGATTCCGAGCCAATAAAGCGGAGAATTCAAGTAAGGATACTTTTAAGACACATTCTCTTTTAAATGTGGGTTTTGTGTATTTGACTCTATGAAGCAAATTTTAATTTTTCGCCTTTTCAGTTTTTTTTTCATATGCTATAAAAAGTCCGATAAAAACAAGACTTCCAGTTATATGAATTTATGCTTTGTTTCAAGTTAAAACGTCTTTAAAATAAAATGTTGAAAAACATGTTCTATTTTTTAGCGATTTTTAGATGCAACAAATTTAAAGACAATTTCATTAATTTTAAAGAGTTTTTCTGAATTATTAAAGTCAAGTTGACCTTAGTCCAACAATTTTTTCTTTCATATTATGATACCCAAATCACTTAATTATAAGGACAACACGACTCCATTGAAAAGTTTATGGACTTTTGAACATAGAAAAAACTTTATATTAGAGAAATGCGTCTTCTAAGCTAAGCAAAATTTGTATTCTTATTTTAAGGACATGAAATCTTTGGCCTCATGACAATATTTTTTCAGTGTACTCTTTTTAGAGTTGTGACAGTAAAATGAAAACATTGGGAAACAGTGAAAAATTAAACAGTAAGATCTATAAAAACAAAGTTTAGTTCCTCTTTATTAATAAGTAGTCCAAGTGGAGTTGACGGATACTTTCGAAAATAAAAGCGGACATTGAGTTTGAGTTTTGCCACTAAAATTATTTCTCATTTTAACGGCAAAACTCGCATCGGTAAAACCAGAATAACATTATAACGTTTTTAGGCAAATTGTATTATAACTTGTTGGGGAATGATCCAAAGCAACAATTGAATAAGTTTATTTTCTTTACAATAAATTATTAAAGAAAGCAAACAATTGTTCACACCTAAATAAATTTATGTGTTGGTTGTAAAATTATTGTTTCGAATTTAAATATAATGTGCTTTTGAATGGTTATCGTTAACTTTAGGATTCGATGGAAAAATATTTATATATTACTCGACTTCACATTCTTCCTTTGTAAGAGTTTTTTGAATTTCTTCGAAAATTTCAAACTTGTGTACAAACCCCTTTTTTGTTACAATTTTTTTATTTTTGCAACAACAAAAATAATATATGATTTGAAATCAGTCCATTTCGTTTATATCAAGCACTGTTCTTTTCTGAATTTAAGTCTTTTATAAGACACACTTTACAGTATGTAATGTTGAACACCTGTTCGGGATATTCCGAACGTATTTGGAATATACGTAAAAAAAATTATAAAATTTAATAATTTCTTCTACAATGTTTGTATTACAGAAAAAAGTGCTAAGAACTAAAAAACTCATGGAAGTGAGAAAAAAGTGAGGGAATATACAATTAGGCAGAAAAAAATTTGAGCACAATCTTCTTTGGGAGAAAATTCTTCTAAGCATATAATATTTTTGGGTTCAAAATGTTTCCAAACATATTATATGTTCACATAATAATTTATAGTTTTTTGGAAGACAACATTATTGAATTTGGATGGAAAAATACATAATGTTTGGAACTTAGACTACCCAAACATATTATATTCTTTAGACCAATATTCTTTCAAACATATTATATATTGGAAGAAATCAAATATATAAATGTTTGGGCAATACCCAAAAATGTATATGCTTGAAGCAAAATGTGTTTGGGAGTATATGTTACAAAAGCGATTTTTTTTTGTTGAGGGTGTAAAGGTGAGTAACAAGTTCGAGTTTAGCCGCTAAAATCAAAAATATATCAGTAAAAAAGATTATAAAATTATACATATTTGATACAAATTTTATAATAACTTGATGGGGAATAGCCCAATGCAACACTGTTAGAAAAATATGTTTTTCGCATGTTCCGATATAAACAAAATGTGTTGCGGGCACAATTTTTAAACATACTATGTTTAAGTACAAACTTGTAATGTTCCTAAACTAACACTAAATGTTTGGAACACATATGTTAATATGTTAGAATATATTATGTTTGGGGCATGCATGTTTCATAAAAATAATATGTATGAATGTAAACATATATAAATTTACAAATTCCAAGTAAACATATATATGTTTACAATTTCTGTGAAACGGTTGTATGTTGTTTCGGAAAACTGTTTCATGATAAGGCCAAAAATGTGATATGCTTAAGTCTAAATATTTTTTAATTTGAATATTAGAATGAGTATTCGGAGTAAAGAGAATAGACATTAGGAACCAAGAGAATAGACATTTAAAAAAAATAGCATGAGTTTTCGCCTTGAGAGCAGAATTTTATGTATGTGTGGACAAGTGTTTTGTTTATCATTTTGGCATTATGGGCAACAATTTTTTTTACCGGCCTTAAAGGTAAAAATGAAATTAAGTACAAAACACGATAAGTTTTAAAGGCATTTAAAATGGTGTTAAATGCCAGTAAAAAACGGTTCACGCCTAAATAAATTTTCTTCTTTTGTTCGAGTTACAAAGGAAGAATGTGAAGTCGAGTAATATAAAGGGTGATTTGTTAAGAGCTTGATAACTTTTTTAAAAAAAAAAAACGCATAAAATTTGCAAAATCTCATCGGTTCTTTATTTGAAACGTTAGATTGGTCCATGACATTTACTTTTTGAAGATAATTTCATTTAAATGTTGACCGCGGCTGCGTCTTAGGTGGTCCATTCGGAAAGTCCAATTTTGGGCAACTTTTTCGAGCATTTCGGCCGGAATAGCCCGAATTTCTTCGGAAATGTTGTCTTCCAAAGCTGGAATAGTTGCTGGCTTATTTCTGTAGACTTTAGACTTGACGTAGCCCCACAAAAAATAGTCTAAAGGCGTCAAATCGCATGATCTTGGTGGCCAACTTACCGGTCCATTTCTTGAGATGAATTGTTCTCCGAAGTTTTCCCTCAAAATGGCCATAGAATCGCGAGCTGTGTGGCACGTAGCGCCATCTTGTTGAAACCACATGTCAACCAAGTTCAGTTCTTCCATTTTTGGCAACAAAAAGTTTGTTAGCATCGAACGATAGCGATCGCCATTCACCGTAACGTTGCGTCCAACAGCATCTTTGAAAAAATACGGTCCAATGATTCCACCAACGTACAAACCACACCAAACAGTGCATTTTTCGGGATGCATGGGCAGTTCTTGAACGGCTTCTGGTTGCTCTTCACTCCAAATGCGGCAATTTTGCTTATTTACGTAGCCATTCAACCAGAAATGAGCCTCATCGCTGAACAAAATTTGTCGATAAAAAAGCGGATTTTCTGCCAACTTTTCTAGGGCCCATTCACTGAAAATTCGACGTTGTGGCTCGTCAGTAAGTCTATTCATGATGAAATGTCAAAGCATACTGAGCATCTTTCTCTTTGACACCATGTCTGAAATCCCACGTGATCTGTCAAATACTAATGCATGAAAATCCTAACCTCAAAAGAATCACCCTTTATAT
This sequence comes from Haematobia irritans, assembly GCF_050003625.1. Lineage (NCBI taxonomy): Eukaryota > Metazoa > Arthropoda > Insecta > Diptera > Muscidae > Haematobia > Haematobia irritans. The sequence goes on along the minus strand of NC_134400.1, from coordinate 78,009,909 downwards.
ATATATATATATATATATATATATATATATATATATATATATATATATATATATATATGTATGCGTTGCGTTAATTTCGAGGACACTTTTTTAACCCTGCGTTAATTCCGAGGACATTTTGTTGCTATGAGGACAGTCCCCAAAGCTCTACCGATCTTGCGTTAATTTCGGGGACACTGTAAGATTGGGGACACTTTTTATACAATCCATGTTTATGGGTTAGAATCAAAGATCTCGATAATTAGATTCATAAAAATTCTATATTTCCATTATGTACTCCCAGTTTCTGTGTTTTTAGCTATGTTTTAAAAGTCATTCTTAATCCCAGGGTTACCATGTTTGCTTAGAGTGTTTGCATTCATGACGCCGTCAAAAAAAAACATTGCACTTGGCTTTGAGTTTTTTTGAACAACTGTCCCGGAACTTAACGCAAGGTCGCAATAGTCTTGTGTTCTGTCCTCATATTTCCATAATGTCCTCAGAATTAACGAAAGGTTGAGAAAGTCTCCCAGAAATTAACGCTGAACATATGGATATTTGGTATCGGAACCATTTTGTAAGACGATTGACTTGTGTCTATCTGCCCTTATAAATCTTGTCCAGTAGAGCGTCTGCGTGATAAAAATGAAATTAGTTTTATTCTAAAATTCGAATATGAGCTATATACAATGAATCCTCTCAGAAATGTACTTCCACGGTCGCCTTTAGGAGTTGAGTTGTCCATAGCAAATACTTCCACTTCGACGTAATTTATTTAGTTCTCAGCACCTTTTTCAATAATATAAACAATGTAGATAAAAAATATTCAATATTATAAATTTTGCAAATTTTACCTTTGACGGAGATTCGAACCGCGGACCATAAAGTTGGTAGGCGAACACAATGCCCACTGAGCTATGCAGCTCTTATTTTCATCCACGTTCAATTATCACAATAACTATCAACGCGCAAGCAACACATACACTCAATCAGTTTTATTTATAGACGAGATTGCTGGGCGAGCACACAGCCGAAGACATTTTGGCAATACGAGGATTGTCAAAGATCAAAGATCTTGCATTTACCGTTAAGTTCGGGGACATTGTAAGTTGAGGGATAATTTTAATAAAACTCCCCTGTTTAAATCAAAGTGGCTTACAATATTTCCGCCAAATTTAACTGAACAGTAGTCGATTAATTAAAATACAGTTAAAATTTTATTACAAATCAAATATGAACCGTCCATATATAGATTTTAAAATTTTATTTCCGCCATGGGTATACAGTGTATTGCGTACTCTGATGCAATTTGAAACAACTCTTAAAATACAGCATGATATACCATATATCTCGACACACTCAATTTTGTATGTGAGACACAATGCTTTGTTAAATTTTGTAAAAAATTCACCCATTTTTCCAAAAAATTTTAAAATATTTAAATTTTTAACGATCGATATCTCGAAAACTAAGCTTTTTAACAAAAAGTTTACTTAACATTTGCTCTTTAGAATATACCATTTATATCCATAAGAAACTTTTTGCTAAATTTTGTAGAAAATGCAGACGGTTTACCAAAAAATTTTAAAATATCTAAATTTTCAACGATCGAAATCTCGTAAACTAAGCTTTTTTGACAAAATGCAACTCTGAAATTTTCGCACGGAAAAATAGCATACATATTATTTCGCACAAATCAGTTAACAACCCTGTGTTTGTGAACAAGCTGTGTTTTTAAAAATTTTGATATTAAATTTTTTTTGTACAAATGGCTGCATTTTTTACAAAATTTAACAAACAAAATGCATATTACGTATAAATAGTGTATTTTAAAGCGAAAAGGTTACGTAACAATTTTGCAAAAAGGATTAGGATTTTCGAGATATCGATCCTTCAAAATTTAAATATTTTATAATTTTTTGGAAAAACGGCTGCATTTATTACGCAATTTAACAAAAATCCGATTATTTGGTATAAATAGTGTATTTTAAAGAGAAAAGGTTAAGTAACACTTTTGCCAAAAAGGCTTAGTTTTCGAGATATCGATCGTTGAAAATATAAATTTTTATAATTTTTTGGCTGCATTTTTTAGAAAATTTAACCAAAATAGTGTATTTTAAAGAGAACATGTTAAGTAACAAGTAAAATGCTTCGTTTTCGAAGTATCGATCGTTGAAAATTTAGATATTCAAATAGATATTTTTGGAAAAATGGCTGCATTTTTTAGAAAATTTAACATAGAAAGTGCATATTACGTATAAATAGTGTATTTTAAAGAGAAAAGGTTAAGTAACACTTTTGCCAAAAAGGCTTAGTTTTCGAGCTATCGATCCTTGAAAGTTTAAATATTTTTTAATTTTTTGGAAAAATTGCTGCATTTTTTAGAAAATTTAACTAAAACCCATATTATAGGTATAAATAGTATATTTTAAAGAGAAAATGTTCAGTAATAATTTTGCCGAAAAGGCTTCGTTTTCGAGATATCGATCGTTGAAAATTTGGATATTATTTTTTTTTTGGAAAAATGGCTGCATTTTTTTACATTTTCTTGCATTTTCTTTTCGCAGGTTTTGCGCCATTTCATTTACACATGTGTGTTTGGCTGTTTCGTTGTTGTTGCTATGGCCAACCAAAGCGAGTCATGTTCACAAAAAGAACAACAAACGCACATAAAAAGCAGAAATACATTTTCCAAAAATGAAATTTGTGGCGCGAGAACAAAAACATTTTGTTTTTTTTGATCGTCGTTTGACGGGCTTTTCAACTAGTATTCTATGATTTGTGCAAGTTTTATAGGTAAGCGTTTTTCAAAATAAAACCTCCAGCTTTTCTTCAACATCTTCGATAAGATTTTTCTATGCAGCTAAAAATATATATTTATTTATATAAAAATATTCATCCATTTCGGAGGGGGGGGGGGGGGGGGTTCATCCCCCCCCCTGAATACGGTCTTGGGTACAGGAAAGCGTTCGCGTACATTTCTGCCACTTTTTTCAAAAAATAGAATTAAAATTACTAACTCAAGTTTTACTCTCTTGTATGTATGCAAACAGACCCATTGTAAAAAGTTTTGATTTAAAAAGGAGGTTTTATTAAAAGTATCCCTGAACTTACAATGTCCCCGAAATTAACGGTCAATGCAAGATGTTTGATCTTTGACAATTCCCGTATTGCCAAAATGTCTTCGGCTGTATGCGTGCTCAGCAATCTCGTCTATAAGTAGAACTGATTGACTGTATGTGTTGCTTGCGTGTTTATAGTTATTGTGATAATATAACGTCGATATAAATAAGAGCTGCATAGCTCAGTGGGTATTGCATTTGGCTACCAACTTTATGGTCCGCGGTTCGAATCTTGGTCCAAGCAATATAATTTGTAAAAATTATATAAGATTTAATAGACTTTTTTACGCTGTTCGTATTACAGAAACAGGTGCTAAGAACTAAATAACCTCGTGGAAGTGAGAAATTTTGTTTTGAGTTAGTCTTTATGAAATTGTTTCCGCATCCTGTAAAAACATAAACGTTCATCACAAAAAGTATATGCTACACTCAAAAACAAGTGAACTCTCTATTTCGCTAAAGCTAATTTAACTTTATTTTAGTTCATGGAATTATTATATATGCTATGGAAAAAGTTTCCTTTACTTGAATAATTTTTTGCGTACGTTAGTTTAATGAACTAACAAATGTCATTGAGCTTAACATGGAATCGGGCAGCACTCAGTGATAAGAGAGAAGTTCACCACTGTGGGATCACAATGGACTGAATAGTCTAAGTGAGCCTGATACATCGGGCTGCCACATAACCTAACCTAACCTAACCTAACAAATGGGGAAAAATTATACACAAATTACGCATACAGATTAACTAAATTCGTATTTCTCACAAAATAGTTCATTATTTCTTTAAATTTGTAAATTTTACTACAAATTCATTCATCATGAACTTCGTGTGTCACTAAAGACATTCTTGCAACTTTGAACTCCAATTTTTTCTTCAAACTACAAAATTTGCTTTAGCAAGTGAAAAAAATTATTTATGTCTAATAAATTTTCCTGAATTTGTCGAAAATTATTTACTTGTTACTGTGACCTCGGCGTGATGCCAGCGATTGTAATATTGTTTTGTTAAAATTTTCTAAAAATATTCAAAATGTTCTACAATTAACCAAAAGTTTTCTTCCTGGTGGGTTCACTGTTTAACAGGTTGGCTGATAAGTCCCCGGTCTGACACATAGATGGCATCACTAGTATTAAATGCATATTATTTTTATATAGTACCAACCTTCAAATGATTCGTGTCAAAATTTGACGTCTGTAAGTCAATTAGTTTGTGAGATAGAGCGTCTTTTGTGAAGCAACTTTTGTTATTGTGAAAAAATGGAAAAAAAGGAATTTCGTGTTTTGATAAAATACTGTTTTCTGAAGGGAAAAAATACGGTGGAAGCAAAAACTTGGCTTCATAATGAGTTTCCGGACTCTGTCCTAGGGAAATCAATTGAACAATTGAAATAATTGATTGGTATGCAAAATTCAAGCGTGGTGAAATGAGCACGGAGGACGGTGAACGCAGTGGACGCCCGAAAGAGGTGGTTACCGACGAAAACATCAAAACAATCCACAAAATGATTTTGAATGTCCGTAAAATGAAGTTGATCGAGATAGCAGATGCCTTAAAGATACCAAAGGAACGTGTCGGTCATATCTTTCATCAATATTTGGATATGCGGAAGCTCTGTGCAAAATGGGTGCCGCGCGAGCTCACATTTGACCAAAAACAACAACGTGTTGATGATTCTGAGCGGTGTTTGCAGCTGTTAACTCGTAATACACCCGAGTTTTCCCGTCGGTATGTGACAATGGTGAAACATGGCTCCATCACTACACTCCTGAATCCAATCGACAGTCGGCTGAGTGGACAGCGACCGGTGAATTGTCTCCGAAGCGTGGACAGACTCAAAAGTCCGCTGGCAAAGTAATGGCCTCTGTTTTTTGGGATGCGCATGGAACAATTTTTATCGATTATCTTGAGAAGGGAAAAACCATCAACAGTGACTATTATATGGCGTTATTGGAGCGTTTGAATGTCGAAATCGCGGCAAAACGGCCCCATATGAAGAAGAAAAAAGTGTTGTTCCACCAAGACAACGCACCGTGCCACAAGTCATTGAGAACGATGGCAAAAATTCATGAATTGGGCTTCGAATTGCTTCCCCACCCAGATCTGGCCCCCAGCGACTTTTTCGTGTTCTCAGACCTCAAAAGGATGCTCGCAGCGAAAAAAATTGGCTGCAATGAAGAGGTGATCGCCGAAACTGAGGCCTATTTTGAGGCAAAACCGAAGGAGTACTACCAAAATGGTATCAAAAAATTGGAAGGTCGTTATAATCGTTGTGTTGCTCTTGAAGGAAACTATGGTGAATAATAAAAACGAATTTTGGCAAAAAAATTTGTTTTTCTTTGTTAGACCGGGGACTTATCAGCCAACCTATTATACCCTGCGCCACACTGTGGAACAGGGTATTATAAGTTAGTGCATATGTTTGCAACACCCAGAAGGAGACGAGATAAACACATGGTGTCTTTGGCAAATATGCTCAGGGTGGGCTCTTGAGTCGATATAGCGATGTCCGTCTGTCCGTGAACACATTTTTGTAATAAAAGTCTAGGTCCCAGTTTTAGTCCATTCGACTTCAAATTTGGCACAAGTACGTGTTTTGGCTCAGAATAGAACCCTATTGATTTTAGAAGAAATCGGTTCAGATTTAGATATAGCTCCCATATATACCTTTCGCCCGATATGGACTAATACGGTCCCAGAAGCCAGAGTTTTACCCCAATTTGGTTGAAATTTTGCACTAAGAGTACAATTAGTACACTGAAAAAAAGCATACCCGGTTCCAAAGATTTTGTCTTTACTTTAAAAATTTTGGTATTGATTCCAAAGAAGCGGAGAATAAAAGTAAGGATACTTTTAAGACATAATTCTCTTTCCAATTTGGGATTTGTGTACTTGCTTCTAGGAATCAAATTTTAAATTTTCGCTTTTCAGCTTCTTTTCTTCATATTATATCAAAGTTCTTTAAAAACGTGTTAACGACAACTTTATTTTCCATATTAAGTCTCGACTTCCAGTAGAAATTATGTTATGTTTTAATTAAGAAACGTCTTTAAAATAAAGTGTTGAAAAACATGTCCTATATTTGCACGATTTTTTGCTTTGTAGTCAAGATGCAAAAAGACAACAAATTTAAAGAAAATTTCATTAAATTTAAAGAATTTTTCTGAACTATTAAAGTCAAGTTGACCTTCAACCAAACATTTTTTCTTTCATGTTATGATACCCATTTTTAAGTGAAATCACTTAATTATAAGGACAATACGACTTCATTGAAAAGTTTATCGACTTTTGGACAAAAAAAAAAAACTTTATATTGGAGAAATGCGTCTTCTATGCTAAGCTAAATTTGCATTCGTATTTTAAAGACATGAAATCTTTGACCTCACGACAATATTTTTTTCAGTGTAGTGTAGTCAAGTGTGCCAAATTTTATTGAAATCGGTTCAGATTTAGATATAGCTCCCATATATATCGTTCGCCCGATTTACACTCATATGACCACAGTGGCTATGCGTGCCAAATTTGGTTTAAATCGGTTCAGATTTAGATATAGCTCTCATATATATGTTTTTTCTGATTTCGACAAAAATGGTCAAAATACCAATATTTTCCTTGTAAAATCGCCACTGCTTAGTCGAAAAGTTGTAAAAAGTGACTCTAATTTTCCTAAGCTTCTTATACATATATATCGAGCGATAAATCATAAATAAACTTTTGCAAAGTTTCCTTAAAATTGCTTCAGATTTAAATGTTTCCCATATTTTTTACTAACATCGTGTTCCACCCTAGTGCTTTAGCCGACTTAAATTTGAGTCTATAGATTTTGTAGAAGTCTATCAAATTCTGTCCAGATCGAGTGATATTTAAATGTATGTATTTGGGACAAACCTTTATATATAGCCCCCAACACATTTGACGGATGTGATATGGTATCGAAAATTTAGATGTACAAAGTGGTGCAGGGTACAATATAGTCGGCCCCGCCCGACTTTAGACTTTCCTTACTTTTTTTTCAGTGTGTTCTTCTAATCAAACTTTCTTATAGCAAAAACAAAATCGGAAATGATTTTTGTTTGCTTAAATTTCCTTTGGGAGGAATGAATTAGTTTTTGCGTGTAGCATCAATATCAATTACATTCTTTCAGAAAAATATCAAATCAATTTGAATAAAATGTTGTTTGTAGGAAAATGGGTACTTTGGAAATTTTTGGTAGAAATTGCTGCATTTTTTATTAAATTTAAAAAGAAACATTGTTATATAAAATCTCTAATGTTGAGATATCGACTTGTTAAAATTGTTCCGTTGGTTTTTTAATTTTGGTAACTGCGGCAGCATTTTTCATTAAATTTTATAAATTTTTGGTATGAAAATGTACACTCAAAAAAGTGTGAACCTATATGACACTCAGTTCATATGACATTTAGTTCATGGAATTGTTAAGTTTTGAGAAAGTTTTCTCGACTTTAATAAATTGTTATGTACGTTAAAAAGAGGGAAAATTATACAAAAATGAAGCATACAGATTTTCTCAATTGGTATATCCAAACTAAAATTTCGTTTGGGGGAAGAAAGAAAATAAAGAAAATACTTCATAAATATAGGAAATTTCGTTTGTATAAAGCTTCATTCCGGAGTAAATTATTATAACCTTTACAGCATTGTGCAACACAGTATTATAAGTTAGTACACCCAGAAAGAAACAAGATTGAAAATATTGCTCAAGGCCGGCGTCTGAGCCGATCTTGCTATATCCGTCTGTTTGCTCACACAATTTTGTATTCAAAGTTATAGTTCGCTCGGCTCCTAAAGCCTAAAACTCTGGCCTTGATTTACTTCAAATTTTGCACAAAAACCGAAATTAGTACACTCAAAAAAAGTTTACTTGGATCCAAAGATTTTGACCTTCCTTTAAGGATTTTGGTATTGATTCCGAGCCAAAGATGCGGCTTCTTTAAAGTGAAGACAATTTTTACAGACCTCCCTGGCTTTAAATCTAGGATCGATAAAATTAAAATTGGATACATATCTCCTTCATCGACTTTTTATTCTCTGTTTGCGATATATTAATAAAGGTATTCATGTACAAACAAATTCCAGTTTTAAAATCCAAATTATGCCAAGCAAAAACTGTTTTCTTAATGCTAAAAAAACTTTAAACCAAAGATGCAAATCCTTAAAATAAGTCTTAGCCTATATTTGAAGCATTTTTATCTTAAATTTAAAAATTCAATATGTCAGTTGAGTTAAAGACGATTTCTTTAAATTAAAAATGTTTTTCTTTATTTTAAGGACCATTTGCCTTACTTCAAAGATCTACAACTTCAACAGAAGAACGCAAAATTTCAATATTTGTGTCCTAAATTTAATGAAAAACATTTTTGAAGCAAGGATTATAAACCTTCTTTTAATTAAAATGTCATTATTTTAAAGATTTTTGTCCTTAGCATTGCGTAAATTTCGAGTCCTAAAATTTAAGTTGCGTAATCTTGCATATTAGGTCAATATTTTTTTCAGTGTAGTATCGTTAAGTTTCTATATCCAATATGTATATTTCGCCCGATTTACACCTATATAACCACATCCCTTCAGTGTAAGATATTTTCACTCCGATTCATTTAAATTTTACGCAGAGGGAAAAAGATTATATTATATATGCCAAAGATGTGGTTGAAATCGGTTCAAATTCAAATATAGCTCTCATATATATATCTTTCGTCGGATTGACACTGTTATAACCACAAACTCAGAACTGCCAATTTTGCCGATTTTCCGATTTTTGCCCAAAAATGACGATATTAGCTCCGTTCAAAAATTTGAATAGAAAAAGTTCAGAGCCAGCAAAAAAAGAGTTTTTGCTAGCATTTTCATACATGTAGGAGCTATACCTCATTTTAAATTTACAGTATTAGTATCACTGTTGCCACTCGCCCCAAAAATAAACCACCAAAATATGAAGGAAATTTTACCAAATTAAAAAAAATTTTTTTTTGAAGTTGTTGATCAAATTCTTGTGGTTAAGATATAAACAAATGTTGTTTTATTCGAAAGAAATGTTTTATATTGAATTTATAGAAAATTTTGTTAACATTTTATTTCGAAAGAAAAAGTTGTCAAAATTTTATTTCTATAGAAAATTTTGTCAAAATTTTATTTTTTTTTTCAAAATTTTTTTTCTATATAATATGTTGTCAAAATTTAATTTCTATAGAAAATTTCTTAAAAATTTTATTTCTATAGAAAATGTTGTCAAAAATTTTATTTCTATAGAAAATTTTGTCAAAACTTTATATCTGTAGAAATTTTGCACATTTTTATTTCTATAGAACATTCTTGCAAAAATTTATGTATATAGAACATTTTTGTCAATTTTTTTATTGTAAATTCTTTATTATTTTATTGCTAAAAAATGTTTGCAAAATTTCATTTCTATAGAAAATTTCGTCAACATTTGATTTTTATAGAAGATTTTGTTAATTTGATTTCTATAGAAAATTGTACCTCCTTATTAGAGAGTCAATCAATAAGAGTTTTATGATCAAATTTTGGAAATTGGTTGCCCGATACGTATATACTAAAGATCTTTATTGTTATATTTAAATAAAAATCACAAAAATATTTGTTTTTTTATATTTGTTTTTACAAAGCTGAATTCATTATTCTTTTGTTGTTGGAATGCATAGTAACGTATGTTAATTTTCTGTTTTTTATATGAAATAAACACTTATGTTGTTAACCAAAAATTTAGTTTGGTTTTAATATTATTTATATTGCAGATTTTTTGACAATTTTTAAAATAGAAATGACGATTATGACAATTTATTCGGAAAATAGTGACGATTTTTCTTGAAATTTTATTGGCAGTCCTGCACAAAGCCCAAAGTTTTATACCTTTCTCTCAAATTAGATTCATATACCGAAAAAACAGTGAACCCTCCAGGAAGAAAACTTTTGGTTAATTTTATAAATTTTGTTGAATATTTGTAGAAAATTTTAACTAAACAATATTACAATCGCTGGCATCACGCCGATATCACAAAAATAAGTAAATAATTTTCGACAAATTCAAGAAAATTTATTAGACATAATTAATTTTTTTTCATTTGTTCAAGAAAATTTTGAAATTTGAAGGAAAAAATCGGACTTAAAAATTGCAAGAATGTGTTTATTGATATACGAAGTTTAGTAAAAGTTACAAATTTAAAGAAATAATGAACTAGTTTGTTAGAAATACGAATTTAGTATATCTTTATGCTTAGTTTATGTATAATTTTTTCCCCATTTTTAGTTAGTTTAACTGACGTACGCAAAAACTTATTAGAGTAAAGGAAACTTTCTCCAAACATAATAATTCCATGAACTAAAATAAAGTTAAAGTGGCTTTAGTGAAATAGAGAGTTCACTTTTTGTGAGTGTAGACCACGAGGCCAATGTTTTACTTCGAAAATTTACCCGCTTGAGTACATAAAATTGGCAACTTTTAAGCGCGCTGTACTTTGTTTATAAATGAAATTAGGCAACGTTTCTTTTTGGTTTTTTGTTTTTTAATTCCTCTAACGAGGATTGTCTTCGGCTGTGTGCGTGGCCAGTAATCTCGTCTGGAAGTAGAACTGATTGACTGTATGTGTTGTTTGAACATTGATAGTTATTGTACTAATTGAACGGCGATGGGAATAAGAGCTGCGTAGCTCAGTGGGTAGTGGGTTTGGTAACCAACTTTATGGTCCGCGGTTCGAATCTCCGTCCAAGCAAAAAATATTTAATAAACAGTTTTTTTTTTTTTTATATAGTTTGATTACAGAAATAGGTGCTAAGAACTAAATAAACCTCGTGGAAGTGAGAACATTTTTATTCCCTCCACCATAGGATGGGGTTATATTAACTTTGTCACTCCGTTTGTAATACATCGAAATATTGCTCTAAAACCCCATAAAGTTTATATATTCTGGGGCGTGGTGAAATGTTGAGTCGATTTAAGCATGTCCGTCCGTTGGTTCAAATCACGCTAACTTCCGAACGAAACATGATATCGAGGAGCAAAATTCATTCGATTCGTGTTAGTATATGGTCTCTAACAACCATGCAAAGATTGCTCTATATCGGTTCATAGCTATATATAGCCCCCATATAAACCGATCCCCAGATTTGATCTCCGGAACCTCTTGGAGGAGCAAAATTCATTCGATTCGGTTGAAATTTGGTACATGGCGTTAGTATATGGCCGCTAACAGCCATGCAACAATTGGTCCATACCGGTCTTTAGTTATATATAGTCGATGGCCAATCACACAAAAATTGGTCCATATCGCCAAAAATAATCTACCAAAACTTTATTTCTATAGAAATGTTGTAAAAAATAATATTTCTATAAAATTTTTTGCCAAAATTTTATTTCTATAGATAATTTTGTCAAAATTTTATTACAATAGAAAGTTTTGTCAAAATTTTATTTCTATAAAAAATTTTGTCAAAATTTTATTTCTAAGGAAATTTTATCAACATTTTATTTCTATAGAAAGTTTTGTCAAAATTTTATTTCTATAGAAAATTTTCTCAAAATTTTATTTCTATAGAAAATTTTGTCAAAATTTTATTACTATAGAAAGTTTTGTCAACATTTTATTTCTATAGGAAAGTTTGTCAAAATTTTATTTCTATAGAAAATGTTGTACAAATTTTATTACTATAGAAAGTTTTGTCAAAATTTTATTTCTATAGAAAATGTTGTACAAATTTTATTACTATAGAAAGATTTGTCAAAATTTTATTTCTATAGTAAATTTTGTCAAAAATTTATTTCTATAGAATTTTTTATATATAGATTTTTGTTTATCTAAAATTTAATTTGGAGGTGAGAATTATTTTTTTGGGTGCTGCGTCGTATCAATTTTACTCTTTCAGGAACTTTTACGAATTACGTGGGTTGCAACAACACTTGCCAATAGCAAGGTATCTTAAAACTTCTTAACACCGTCTTCTTAATTGTAAGTTAGTTTGATTAAATTTGACAGAAATAAAATTTTGAAAACATTTTCTATAGAATTAAAATTTTGACAAAAAAAATTGACAAATTTTTTATAGAAATAAAATATTGACAAAATTTTCGATAGAAATAAAATTTTGATAAAATTTTCTATAGAAATAAAATTTTGACAAAGTTTTCTACAGAAATAAAATATTGACAAAATTTTCGACAGAAATAAAAAAATAAAATTTTGGCAAACTTTTCTATAGAAATAAAATTTTGACAAACTTTTCTATAGAAATAAAATTTTGACAAAACTTTCTATAGAAATAAAATGTTGATAAAATGTTCTATAGAAATAAAATTTTGACAAAATTTTCTTTTGAAATAAGAACGCCTTCCAGTACCAACTTACAAGTTACAAAAATTAAATGTGATTTCTTTCTGGTTTGTTGAAGTACACGGATGTCTTCCAGTACAAATTTGTAATGATTATCAAAAATTATCGGGTTCTCGCCAATATGTTAATTCAGTTAAAAATGTACGAAGTTGTTTCATACAAACTACAAAAAAATTGAAGAATTTTTTTCGTGAAAAGAACGAAATCTTTCGTACTTTGAATGAAATTTGTCGTTCCGTTTACAAAGAAATTTGTTTCAGGGAAGTCAAGATACAAAATGCCAACAATATTAAACACAATTTTATTAATTTTGTAGAATTTTTCAGAACTATTAAAACCAAGTAAAACAAAATTTTCTTTCATGTCAGGATATCCAATTTTAACTATAAGTACAAATCGACTTTTTTGAAAAGTCGATCGACTTTTAGGCAGGGAAAAAACTTTATATCAAAGAAATGGGTCTAAAAAAATTGGATTCGTATTTGAAGAACATGAAATCATTGGCCTCAAAACAATATTTTCTTGAGTGTGAACTGAGTAAGATCGACTTCAACATTCCCTACATTCAAAATTAAGTGAACACTATATTTCACTAAAGCCAATTTAACTTTATTTTTCTTAATGCAAATGCGTACGTCAGTTGAATGAACTAAAAAACGCGATAAAATTAAGCGTAAAAAATTTTCTAAATTCGTACTTCGCACAAAATAGTTTATTATTTCTTTAAATTTGTAAATTTTACTACAATTGCGACCATCTTGAATTTATGGTACTAAAGACATTCTTGCAATTTTGAATACCAATTTTTTCCTTCAAACTACAAAATTTTTTTAACAAGTGAAAAAAAAAAATAAATATGTTTAGTCAATTTTCTTGAATTTGTCGAAAAACATTTACTTATTTTTGTGATACCGGCGTGGGGTCAGCGTTTGTAATACTGTTTAGTTAAAATTTTCTAAAATAAACAGAAAGTTTTCTTCCTGGTTCACTGTTTTTTTTTTCAGTGTAGTTTTGCCTACAAAACGTCAAAATGGACCTTAGGAATTGTAAAAGCCTCAGTCAGCAATTGCAAAATTAATTCACAAACAATACGACATTTCAAATAATCAAAAAATTTGTGTGGTAATTGCGAGACCCTTCAAAATATCTTTCACTTAATTACATCCGCAATTTTTTGTAAAATAAACAGGACAGACTAAGATTTTATGGCCATCTTCCAAACCCAGCAAAAAAGTGTCCCAAAAAGTATTGAAAATGTTATTTTTCGATCCAGAAGTGGTTTGAAATTGGCGCAGAAGCGATGTATTTAACATGGGCTTGTCATAGGATGGATGTCCACCATTTCAATGGCCGATGCGCTGAACTTGCATAACATATAGTTTGCTAATATTTCAGCCTGTTTTGTAATGCTTTTTTATACCCTCCACCATAGGATGGGGGTATATTAACATTGTCATTCCGTTTGTAACACATCGAAATATTGCTCTAAGACCCCATAAAGTATATATATTCTTGGTCGTGGTGAAATTCTGGGTCGACCTGAGCATGTCCATCCGTCCGTCTGTTGAAATCACGCTAACTTCCGAACGAAACAATCTATCGACTTGAAACTTGGCACCAGTAGTTGTTATTGATGTAGGTCGGATGGTATTACGTATAGCCCCCATATAAACGGACCCCCAATTTTGGCTTACGATTGCTCTAAGAGAAGCAAATTTCATCCGATCCGGCTGAAATTTGGTACATGGTGTTAGTATATGGTCTCTAACAACCACGCAAAAATTGGTCCATATCGGTCCACTTTTACGTATAGCCCCCATATAAACGGCCCCCAAATTTGGCTTGCGATTGCTCTCAAAAAAGCAAATTTCTTCCGATCAGGCTGAAATTTGGTACACGGTGTCAGTATATGGTCTCTAACAACCATGCAAAAATTGGTCCATATCGGTCCACTTTTACGTATAGCCCCCATATAAACGGCCCCCAAATTTGGCTTGCGATTGCTCTAAGAGAAGCAAATTTCATCCTATCCGGCTGAAATTTGGTACATGGTGTTAGTATATGGTCTCTAACAACCATGCAAAAATTGGTCCACATCGGTCCATAATTATATATAGCCCCCATATAAACGGACCCCCAAATTTGGCTTGCGATTGCTCTAAGAGAAGCAAATTTCATCCGATCCGTCTGAAATTTGGTACATGGTGTTAATATATTGTCTCTAACAGCCATACAAATATTGGTCCACATCGGTCCATAATTATATATAGCCCCCATATAAACCGAACCCCAGATTTGGCTTGCGGAGCCTCAAAGAGAAGCAAATTTCATCCGATACGGATGAAATTTGGTGCATGGTATTAATATATAGTCTCTAACAACCATGCAAAAATTGGTCCAAATCGGTCCATAATTATATATAGCCCCCATATAAACCGATCCCCAGATTTGAACTCCGGAGCCTCTTAGAGGAGCAAAATTCATCCGATCCGGTTGAAATTTGGTACGTGGTGTTAGTATATGGTCTCTAACAACCATGCAAAAATTGGTCCATATCGGTCCATAATTATATATAGCCCCCATATAAACCGATTCCCAGATTTGGTTTGCGGATCCTCTAAGAGAAGCAAATTTCACCCGATCAGGTTGAAATTTGCAACGTGGTATTAATATATGGCTGCTAATAACCATGCCAAAATTGGTCCATATCGGTCTATAGTTATATATAGCCGATCCCCAATCACACAAAAATTGGTCCATATCGGTTCATAATCATGCTTGCCACTCGAGCAAAAATAATCTAGAAAAATTTTATTTCTATAGAAACTTTTGTCAAAATTTTATTTCTATAGAAAATTTTGTCAAATTTTATTTCTATAGAAAATTTTGGCAAAATTTTATTTCTGTAGAAAGTGTTGTCAAAATTTTAATTCTATAGAGAATGTTTTCAAAATTTTAAATCTTTTGAAAATTTTGTAAAAATTGTATTTCTATAGAAAATTTTGTCAAACTTAATTATATACGTATTTAATCGGCCATTTTAAGTTTAATATATACCACGTATGGACTACGTGGTATAAATTACGGTATTAGGAAGTTTTAAGATACCTTGTCATCGGCAAAAGTTACCGCAACCCAATTAATTCGATTGTGGAGGACAGTCTTCAGTAGAAGTTTCTACGCAATCCATGGTGGAGGGTACATAAATTGGTCCATATCGGTCCACTTTTACGTATAGCCCCCATATAAACGGCCCCCAAATTTGGCTTGCGATTGCTCTCAAAAAAGCAAATTTCTTCCGATCAGGCTGAAATTTGGTACACGGTGTCAGTATATGGTCTCTAACAACCATGCAAAAATTGGTCCATATCGGTCCACTTTTACGTATAGCCCCCATATAAACGGCCCCCAAATTTGGCTTGCGATTGCTCTAAGAGAAGCAAATTTCATCCTATCCGGCTGAAATTTGGTACATGGTGTTAGTATATGCAAAAATTGGTCCACATCGGTCCATAATTATATATAGCCCCCATATAAACGGACCCCCAAATTTGGCTTGCGATTGCTCTAAGAGAAGCAAATTTCATCCGATCCGTCTGAAATTTGGTACATGGTGTTAATATATTGTCTCTAACAGCCATACAAATATTGGTCCACATCGGTCCATAATTATATATAGCCCCCATATAAACCGAACCCCAGATTTGGCTTGCGGAGCCTCAAAGAGAAGCAAATTTCATCCGATACGGATGAAATTTGGTGCATGATATTAATATATAGTCTCTAACAACCATGCAAAAATTGGTCCATATCGGTCCATAATTATATATAGCCCCCATATAAACCGATTCCCAGATTTGGT
Organism: Haematobia irritans; assembly: GCF_050003625.1. NCBI lineage: Eukaryota > Metazoa > Arthropoda > Insecta > Diptera > Muscidae > Haematobia > Haematobia irritans. The sequence continues at coordinate 77,993,582 of NC_134400.1, read as the reverse complement.
TTGCGGATCCTCTAAGAGAAGCAAATTTCACCCGATCAGGTTGAAATTTGCAACGTGGTATTAATATATGGCTGCTAATAACCATGCCAAAATTGGTCCATATCGGTCTATAGTTATATATAGCCGATCCCCAATCACACAAAAATTGGTCCATATCGGTTCATAATCATGCTTGCCACTCGAGCAAAAATAATCTAGAAAAATTTTATTTCTATAGAAAATTTTGTCAAAATTTCATTTCTATAGAAAATTTTGTCAAATTTTATTTCTATAGAAAATTTTGGCAAAATTTTATTTCTGTAGAAAATTTTGTCAAAATTTTAATTCTATAGAGAATGTTTTCAAAATTTTAAATCTTTTGAAAATTTTGTAAAAATTGTATTTCTATAGAAAATTTTGTCAAACTTAATTATATACGTATTTAATCGGCCATTTTAAGTTTAATATATACCACGTATGGACTACGTGGTATAAATTACGGTATTAGGAAGTTTTAAGATACCTTGTCATCGGCAAAAGTTACCGCAACCCAATTAATTCGATTGTGGAGGACAGTCTTCAGTAGAAGTTTCTACGCAATCCATGGTGGAGGGTACATAAGCTTCGGCCTGGCCGAACTTACGGCCGTATATACTTGTTTTTAACTATTAGTGTTATTATGTACAAATGTTATGTACAAATAAACATGGACGAAAAGACTGTTTTCATATATTTCGGTGTAAAAATTATATGTTTGGAACTCAAATATTTAACATATTACTTTTAAGTGCAAGCATATAATGGTCATATAGACTACCCAGCAAAAAGTTTCGAAGTTGTTCCAATGGCACAGCTTTAAATTCACTTCTTAAAATGCCCGACCAAAGATGTCCTACACAGCAAGTTATTTTAATTCACTTTTTTCATATTTTTAAGGGTTAATTTTAACTTTGTTTAACACCACTTCAGGATCTAAAACTAACATTTTTACTATTTGTTTGGATACTCTTTTGTTGCTGGGTAGCATAACATATTTGCGACATATAATAAATACATTTATTAGATCAAAATATTATGTTTCACTCATTAAAAATATTTCGTAGTTTGAAGAACAAATTGGAGTTCAAAACTGCAAAAATGTCTTTAGTGTTATAGGAATTTAAAGATGGGTGCATATTTCGTAAAATTAACAATGTTAATAAATTCTGAATTATTTTGTGTGTACATGAATTTAGCTAATCTTTATGCATCATTTCTGTATGATTTTTTACTCTGTTTTAGTTAATTTAACTAACGTGCGCAAAAAATTATTAAAGTCATCGAATCTATCTTAAAAGCTACTAATTTCACGAACAAACAATGAATTAAATCGGTTTTGCTGAAATATTGTAACCACTTTTTTGAGTGTGAAGAAAGAGATAAATTGGCTGGATTTTGACGAAATTTAATGCTGATTCCAAAGATTTTGTCTTTAAACTAAAGATTTTTGGTAAAAATAATTGCGTGTGCCGTGACTCGAACCTGGATTTTCTGCTCCACACGCATTAACAGTCGCCTTATCACATTGCACCACCGTCGGAGTTTCCATAACAACGTCTTAAGATTATTTTAAGACTTTTCATGCGTAAAGAAGAACATCATAGCCAAGATTGCATTGGGAACGGCGTTGATAAAAAATGCTAAAATATAAACGAGATGGTGGTAATCATGTGTGGCATATATCTAGCGTTAGTTTTGGGGACGCATCCTCAAAATTCACGATGCGTACCCTGCTGTCCTCATAACTAACGGTGCGTAGGAAATCGCCGAAATAAATGGAATATGTGGTCCATATAGTGCAATGTTGGGTTAGATGAGCTTAAAAAGATGTGGAGAATATTTCCGACTCGTAAAATCATATATATTTTTGTGTCCCCAAAATTAACGCAAGGCATACATATATATATATATATATATATATATATATATATATATATATATATATATATATATATATATACATATATATATATATATATATATATATATATATATATATATATATATATATATATATATATATATATATATATATATATATATATATATATATATATATATATATATATATATATATATATATATATATATATATATATATATATATATATATATATATATATATATATATATATATGTTCCGAGTTGGCTGAACCGATTTACTTGAAACTTTCAGAGATCGTAGGGGGCGTTCATGTGGTGAAAATAGGGTACCTCATTTTTTGACACCTGGTCGCGGAGGGGGATCTCCCCTTCGTCGGACTTTTTGAAAATTGGACCAAAGTTGACCGATTTGCTTGAAATTTTCATTGAAGATTGGGGTTGGCATCTAGACAAAGATCCGCTACTTTTTATTTCGATATTTGGTGGCGGAGGGGGCCTCCCCTTTGTTCGACTTTTTTTAAGTACAGTGAAAAAACTAAAATTCTCTAAATTATCTGAGATTTACAGAGAACATGTGGTGAGGCTATGGAATTAATATGGGGTACCCGATGATTTCATATGTGGATGGGGACGGGGACCTCGCCCTTGCCCTACTTTTTGAAACTTGGAACAGAATTATGCGATTTGCTTGAAATTTTCATTGAATGTTGGGGTTGGCATCTAGACAAAATCCGCTACATTATTTTTCGATATTTGGTCGGGGAGGGGGACCACCCCTTTGCCCGAATTTTTTTTAAGTACACTGACAACAAAACTAAACTCCCCCGACTGAAAGTTTACGGAAAAAATAGGTGAGGTTATAACATTTGTACAAGGTTCCTGATTTTTTAATAAAAATAAAAGGACATAGGGAGACAACCGCTTCTCTTAAGTACATACAGAGAAACAATTAAACTTTACCGAGTTACTTGAAATTTACAGAGGACTGGGGAGAGGTTACGATATTCATAGTTGATACCTGATTTTGTAATATTTGGACGGAAGAGAGGCCGCCTCTTTAGGCTTATAATTTGCTTGACATTTTCTGGGACTTTTACATAAGATACGCTACATCACTTTTCGATATTTGGTCGGGGAGGAGGTCCTCCTCTAAAACTGAAAAAAAAACAAGAATTCTTAAGTTTTCTTGAAATTTACAAAGGCAGTGGGGGAAGGTTATGAACGAAGAGGCAACCTTCCTTGCCCCACACTTGAAGGAAAGTTTCAAGAATTTTCAGGGAAGGTTAGGGGTGCTATTCACTACGGTGTTTGTCGATATTGTATCGGGGAAAGTGACGTCCCTTTAAAACAATAGAGCAAAATGTAAACATCTCCGATCTACTTGAAATTTACAGGGAAAGTGGGAGGAGATGATTAAATTTATACATGATTTTTAAATTAGTATATGATTTTTCGATATCTGGTTGGGGAAGGGGAAAATTGAAATAAACTTTGTCGATTTACTTCGATAGAATTTATAGGGACCATTGAGTATTTGTGAAATTAATATAGGGTATGTGATAGTTCGATATCAGGTCGGGGTGGAGCGAAGGTGGGGAGAGGGTTCCCTTTTGCCCGTTTTTGTTTTTTTTTCTTAAATTGAAAGTTGAGGTTTGTCCGTAAATGGGAACTCGGTACATAATTTTATGATTTTTGCACAGGCTTCTGCCAGACTTCTTTTTAGTAAAGAACTTAAATTTACATGAAATTGGCAGCCAACGTAGAGGGTGCATTATTTTCCAACATTTTAGCAAATGTTAATGTGGTAAAAATTTTTACTACTTTTGTTTTTTCCGATTTATGGATGGGAAACAGTAATTCTTTGTATGTTATTATAATACGAGTATAGTGCTTAATTTTCAAATATGTTGAGGAGAAGGATACCTTTCCTTGACAAACCACACTTAAAATTCACAAGAAATATAGAATATTGTCCAACTGCTTGAATACAGAACATTATTGAAAAAATTTGGAGGAAAGAGTACACCCTCTCCCCGAAATTTTTTAAGACGAACCGTTTTACATATGCATATTCGCCGTATTTGTACCTACACTGTTAGAAAAATATGTTTTTCATATGTTCCGATATAAACAAAATGTGTTTCGGGCACAATTTTTAAACACAATATTTTTAAGTGCAAACATGTAATGTTCCTAAACTAACACAAAATGTTTGGGACACATATGTTAATATGTTAGAATATATTATGTTTGGGGCATGAATGTTTCATAAAAATAATATGTGTGAATGTAAACATATATAAATTTACAAATTTCGAGTAAACATATATATGTTGTGATACTTTATTCAGAGAGCGACAGAGAGAGATGGACTGCTTAGTATAGAGAAAGAAATAGAGATGGAAACCGGGAGGGTTGATTAAAAAGTATCAACATAACACAGCGAGAGAATGAAATGAGAGCAATTTCTGTGAAACCGATTGTATGTTGTTTCGGAAAACTGTTTCATGATAAGGCCAAAAATTTAATATGCTTAAGTCTAAATATTATTTAATTTGAATGTTAGAAGGAGTATTCGGAATAAAGAGAATAGACATTCGGAACCAAGAGAATAGACATTTGAAAAAAAACCGACATATTTGTATTACAGAAAAAGATGCGAAGAACTAAAAAATTTCGTGGAAGTGAAAATTATGTGAGGGAATGAACACAATCTTCTTTGGGGAATTCTTCCAAGCATATACTATTTTTGGACTCAAAATGCTTCCAAACATATAATATGCTCACACAAAACAAACATATTAATGTTTCGGCGGTATCCAATAATATATGTGCTTCCTGCAAAATATGTTTGGAACATATGTTAGAGAAGCGATTTTTTTTGAGGGTGTATAAACGAAGAAGCGAGTAGTCCGATTTGTTTGAAAGAATTCAAATCTTTTCGAATTTGTTTTCAGCACGAAGGATATGGTTGACTAAGTTAACGCAAAATGTTCCTACAAATACGCTTCGGAAGGCGCAGCGAAGCGGGCCGGGTTACGCTAGTATATATATATAAAGGGTGATTCTTTTGAGGTTAGGATTTTCATGCATTAGTATTTGACAGATCACGTGGGATTTCAGACATGGTGTCAAAGAGAAAGATGCTCAGTATGCTTTGACATTTCATCATGAATAGACTTACGATCTGCCACAACGTCGAATTTTCAGTGAATGGGCCCTAGAAAAGTTGGCAGAAAATCCGCTTTTTTATCGACAAATTTTGTTCAGCGATGAGGCTCATTTCTGGTTGAATGGCTACGTAAATAAGCAAAATTGCCGCATTTGGAGTGAAGAGCAACCAGAAGCCGTTCAAGAACTGCCCATGCATCCCGAAAAATGCACTGTTTGGTGTGGTTTGTACGCTGGTGGAATCATTGGACCGTATTTTTTCAAAGATGCTGTTGGACGCAACGTTACGGTGAATGGCGATCGCTATCGTTCGATGCTAACAAACTTTTTGTTGCCAAAAATGGAAGAACTGAACTTGGTTGACATGTGGTTTCAACAAGATGGCGCTACATGCCACACAGCTCGCGATTCTATGGCCATTTTGAGGGAAAACTTCGGAGAACAATTCATCTCAAGAAATGGACCGGTAAGTTGGCCACCAAGATCATGCGATTTGACGCCTTTAGACTATTTTTTGTGGGGCTACGTCAAGTCTAAAGTCTACAGAAATAAGCCAGCAACTATTCCAGCTTTGGAAGACAACATTTCCGAAGAAATTCGGGCTATTCCGGCCGAAATGCTCGAAAAAGTTGCCCAAAATTGGACTTTCCGAATGGACCACCTAAGACGCAGCCGCGGTCAACATTTAAATGAAATTATCTTCAAAAAGTAAATGTCATGGACCAATCTAACGTTTCAAATAAAGAACCGATGAGATTTTGCAAATTTTATGCGTTTTTTTTAAAAAAAAGTTATCAAGCTCTTAACAAATCACCCTTTACTTTACAGTTTCGGAGTAAAAATTTAATATAGTAGTTCGTAATGTTGAACATCTTTGCGGGAAATTTCGAACGTATCTGGAATATATGCAAACAAATATATGTAAAATGGTGTCGGTCGAAGCAGGGATCGAACCCAGGACCCTTGACATGCAATGCGGACGTACCACGTCGCCAACAAATGTATGTTTAACAATGTTATGTTTGCATCGGCTCGTGGGCGCCGCAAGCTATGCTATTAAATATAACTTATTACGATAATTATCTCTTACAGCTACGTAGCCCAGTGGATAGTGTGCTGGCTTACAAACTGTGTGGTCCGCTGTTCGAATCCCCGTCCGGCAAAAGGTAAAATTTAAAAAAAATTCTAAAATTGAATAATTTCTTCTACAATGTTTGTATTACAGGAAAAGGTGCTAAGAACGAAAAAAACTAGTTGAAGTGAGAAAAAAAGGGAATATACAGTTAGGCAGAAAAAAATTTTTTGAGACAATCTTCTTTGGGAGAAAATTCTTCTAAGCATATAATATTTTTGGGTTCAAACATATTATATGTTCACATAATAACATATAGTTTTTTTGGAAGACAACATTATTGAATTTGGATGGAAAAATATATAATGTTTGGAACTTAGACTACCCAAACATATTATATTATTTAGACCAATATGCTTTCAAACATATTATATATTGGAAGAAATCAAATATATAAATGTTTGGACAATACCCAAAAATTTATATGCTTGAAGCAAAATGTGTTTGGTAGTATATGTTACAGAAGCAATTTTTTAGGGTGTATGTATTTGAATTAGATTTTATTTTGTAAAATAACTTATTTGTTTAACGTATTTGTTTTCCTACAAATATTGTGTGTATTTCTTCAAATTCTAACATACGCAAATTAAGCTATAGTATCGATAGTGCTCAAGTAAACTATCGAAACTATCGAATGGAGCGACTATCGATAGTTTTGCAGCTCTATCGTTAACCCGTTTCTAAATTACTTTGGTAACATATGAAGAAAAAACTGAAAAACGTATAAATTAATATTTGTTTCCTAGAATCAAGTGCGCAAACTAATATTTAAAATAGAACTGTATCTTAAATGTGTCCTTACATCAATTCTCCTATTCTTTGGCTCGGAACCAATACCAAAATCATTAGTTTAACGAAAAAAACACATGCATGCTTTGTTTTCAGTGTAGCATGAAGATTTTAATTAAATCGGTTCAGTCCTTTTACATCCCGTATAATTTATTCAACCGTCGAACTGAACGGACGTGTTTTCTAATAGCGGAGTATTTCATCGTAATAAGTACTTATAACGAATTTCACGTGTGGTGGAAATAATAAACCATCATGCAGCGAAATTCAAAGTCATCCACTGGGTTGCTAATTTCAAGGCCCAGTGGACGGGTAACGACTGAAGTTATAAATTTGGGCAGCGACCAAGAGTCAGGCCCAATTAGTCGACCTGTAGACGGGTCGACTGGCGGTGACACTTTGGCAAGTCGAACCTTTTCTAAGGTGACGACATCAAAAGGAGGCAATCCCTCTCGAAAGAGATTCAAGGAACGAAGAAATGCTTTGTTTCTCCTAAAGAAATTAGGACCAGTCGACCCAAGCACGTTGTCGGCTAAGCAAAGCGATTCCTTAAAATGGGCTCAAGGAATTCTTGAAGCTGGAAAAAGGGAACGATTACCGGATGAGCTGCCATCCTCTAAACGGGATCAAATATCGTTTGCCTCAGTTGCAAAAGACTGCCTTGTGATGGCTATCATTAATAAAGAAGCATTGGATGGGATGATTCCAAGGCAAAAATGGAAGGAAATTGAGAACGCGATGTCTGGTGTTTACTCAGAGGTGCGAAAAAAGTTTCCCGGACCAAGTCCTCGACGGCAAGATGCTGGATGGTATCAAGGACGATATAAGTTAATAGCTTTTGCAGACCAGAGGTCTATGGATTGCTTTAAAGCTGCATTGATGCTAATTGGTGAAGCTTGGGAAGGAGCCGCTTTGGAGTTAGTCGATAAAAAAGACATACCGGCTAAACCTAGAGCACATGCATGGATACCGGCAAACCCTCCTGATCCTGAGTCACTACTAGAGCGACTAAAAGAATGTAACCCAGATCTTCCAACCGCCGATTGGAAGGTTGGTCGTTTGGATGAGGTGGATGGACCAAGACGACATGCGGTGTTTATATTAAACATAGAGTCGCTGCCACATCTAGCCCAGACCCAAGGACGTGTAAGTTATGGCTTTCATGATATCCATATGAAGGTATACAAACGCGATCAGCCAAAGGATTCCGAAACGGACAAGCCTCCGCTAGAGTCAGCAGTGAAAAAATCTCCTAGCGAAGCCGAAGGAGACATAAAAACTGCAGACTATGGCGAAAATCGTATGCGGGAAGTTTCTACAGGCTCAAACCTCACCAAAGCTGAACCGCGGATTGTTGCGAGAGTCACCGAGATCTGTGAAGAGGAAGCCCTTGATGATTCAATTGAAGCGGCTGATGTGACGGTGGTTGAAAATTTGGATAGTTCTACGGTTCCTCCAGATAAATCTTCACCATTTTAAGGCCGCTTGTTCTGCCTTAAAACTTCTCCTGATGAAAGGAGACATAGATATAGTTCTTATTCAAGAGCCATACATATATAAGAACAAGATCTGTGAATTAAGCACTCCGGGTTTCAAACTTTTGCATAATACCGGTAACGATATAAATCGAGCATGTATAATTGCTAAAAACGAACTAAACTTGTTTCTGCTTCCTTCATTGAGCAATGCAGACACTGTCGTAGCCAGTCTAGAGATATCCAAATGCAAATATTGGGTATCTTCGGTCTACATGGGGCATGATAGGGAGATGCCACCCTGTACCGTTAAGACCTTAGTTGAGCAGTCACTAAAAACAAAGACCAAAGTCATTATGGGATGCGATGCAAATGCACATCATAGTATTTGGGGAAGTAGTGATACTAATGCAAGGGGAGAGTCGCTAATAGAGTTTATTTTGCGTACTAACCTGGTAGTTTGCAATAAGGGAGATGCACCAACCTTTGTCACCAGAAACAGGCAAGAGGTTTTGGACGTCACATTGGCCTCTCCGGAACTGAATGATAAGATATCTGAGTGGCAAGTTTTGAGGGAACATAGCTTCTCAGATCATCGCTACATCAGTTTCAGATTGGCTGTTCGTACTTCAAAGACCATATTTCCGCCGAATGTTAGGAAAGCTGATTGGAATAATTATAGGGAATCGTTCAATTTGATGATACCGGAAATGCCAGAGACACATATGAGCAAGATATCGAACACGCAATGGAGCGGATTACTAAGGCCTTCAACATTTCACTGAAAGCTGCTTGCCCTAGAGGATTGCCAAGGGGAAAAAATCGGCCGCCATGGTGGACTACGGAGTTAAGTAATATGAGGAAATCCTGCAGGAAGCTCTTTAACAAAGCAAAGTCCACAAGAGCTCCGTAGGATTGGGACACTTACAAGATGAATCTGAGAGCATATAAACGAGAACTGAGAAGGTCTCAACAAAACTCTTGGGATGATTACTGTAGCAGTATTGAGAATACGTCAGAGGCTTCCAGACTACGGAAGGTACTAGCATCCACTAACACCGCTCCAGGTTTCATTAAAACATCGGAGGGAAATTGGACAACGTCCAGTAGGGAGACGTTGGAGATACTTTCGGACACACACTTCCCTGGAAATCAGACGGTTGAACCATGTTCTGGCGCTGTAACAGAGGCTCAGCGATAATTTCCTATCGAGGAAATTGTGTCGGAATCTAGAATAAAATGGGCTTTAAATAGCTTTGGACCATTCAAATCCCCCGGACCTGATGGAATTACACCGGCGGAGTTACAGGCAGTGGCTGAAAGAATTATCCCCTGATTGACGGTGATATATAAACGATGTGTAAACTTAGCATGTATTCCAGAAAAGTGGAGGGAAACAAAAGTCGTCTTCATACCTAAAGCAGGAAAAGCCTCTCACTCGAGTGCGAAGGATTTCCGACCAATCAGCTTATCCTCATTCCTACTTAAGACCCTGGAGAGGATGATAGACATGTATCTTAGAACTAGCGTGGATTCAAGTTTACTCTCGAAACGACAGCATGCATACTCGAAGGGCAGGTCTTCTGAGACCGCATTGCATGAACTAGTCAGCTTTATTGAAAACTCACTATCTGTCAAAGAATACGCAATCGTGGCGTTTCTAGACATCAAAGGGGCGTTCAATAATGTCCATCCGAGCTCGATATTGGACTAACAACTTTGAATGTTGATCCAGGTATACTTAAGCTGTTAGACGAACTTCTGACAAAGAGACGTATTTCAGGCACACTAGGGCAAGCAAACATACAAAGGTATGTGAACAGAGGCACTCCCCAAGGAGGAGTTCTATCACCTCTTATTTGGAATGTTGCTATAAACAACCTTCTGGTTTCCCTAGAAAAAGAAAGGATAAAAGTGGTGGCATACGCAGATGATGTGGCGCTAGCAGTCTGGGGAAAATTCCCATCCACAATCAGAGATATTATACAGAGAGCTCTCTGGATGACTGAGAAATGGGCGAAAGATAATGGTCCAGCAAAGACAGAACTAGCTATGTACTGCAAAGATCGCAAAACTTCCACGGTTAGGCCCATTTCCTTAGGGGGTACTGGAATTCCCTTTGGTGAGTGTGCAATATACCTTGGCGTTATTTTGGACAGGAAGCTGAATTTTAGACTTAATATTGAAGAGAGGGCGAGAAAAGCCACGGTAGCTCTGTATTCGTGCAAAAAGGCAATAGCAGTAGTTAGACCTATAATGCTATATGGTGTTGTAGTCTGGTAGCCGGCAATTCAGAAACCGACTTGTTCAGATAAAGTTCAGCGTATGGCGAGCTTATGTATCTCAGGCGCATTTAGTATGACAGGAACAGACTCCCTTAATGTCATGCTACATCTATTGCCTTTAGACATTTTGGCCAAACAGTCAGCTGCAACAACGGCTGTGCGGTTGCGCGAGCTATCGCTGTGGTCGGAAAAAATGTACGGTCATAGTTCGGTCCTCAAAATAATGCCAGATGTGCCTAACGTAGTGGATTATACCCTGGCAAAACCACTTTTCGACAAAAAGTTTGAAACTCTAATTCCCAACAGTGAGGCGTGGTGTACACAGACCCCGGGGAATAAAAGATATATAGATTTCTATACTGATGGCTCCAAATTGAATGGACAAGTGGGGTTCGGAGTATATTCTAAAGATCTGGAAATTCGAATAGCGAAAAGATTACCTAATCACTGTAGTGTTTTTCAGGCTGAAATATTAGCAATAAGAGAGGTGGCGAATTGGCTGAGAAGTAATGTTCCAACAAATATTGGCATTAATATATACTCAGACAGTCAACCTGCAATAAAATCCTTGGACTCTGTGTTCCTCAACTCGAAAACGGCCATCGATTGCCGCAAATCTCTCAATGGCCATAGGAACATACCGGGCGAACTGCGAAACAGATGTGTTAGCAAGGCTAGGAACTACCTTACATATTCCAGAGGAACTAGAATCTGTTGGTATGCCTTTGGCCATCTGCAAGCTCTTACTGCGTGAGAAGGCTGTTATGATGGCCAATATTCGATGGGAAAATTGCAAGGGTTGTAACGACACCAAGCAAATATGGCCTCATTTAAACTTAAACCGCACAAGGCGTCAGATAGCACTCCTGATATCTGCTATAACGGGTCGCTGCCTGATAGGCGAATTTGCAAAAACTATAGGTGCGAAGTATAATGACTATTGTATAAGCTGTCATGATGTGGAGGAAAAGGAATCAATTAAACACCTCTTGTGTGAGTGTCCTGCTTTTTGTGTAAGGCGTAAGCGAATTTTAGGAGTATATAGCTTTATATTTCTGGCTGATCTGGAAAACGTTAACTTAAGCAGTTTGTTAATGTTTTTGGAGCAATCTTGTTGGTTCCACAAAAGTAAATAATAGAGAAGGTTCAGTGGTTAAGACTAGAAGTGCCCATATGTAATAGGTACTTTTAGTTAAATGTGGTATCACAATGGACTGAATAGTCTAAGTGAGCCTGAAATTTAATCGGGATGCCACTTTAACCTAACCTAACCTAACCCCCATTTTCATGAAACTCCGTTAGTGCTGGGCTACCTAACGAACTTTTATACCGTGCCATGGAGGCACTTAACTGCTGAATATTTTTCAGTTGAAATTAACCGGAGAGAATATATTTATAATTTTCTTTTTTTAAGTGGCAGTTAAAACCTAACGGAGCTACATGAAAATGACCGCAAGTCAACTAAATAAAAATAATTGATTTTTGGCGAAGGAAACTTAAATTAGACCTTTGGTCCGCGTAATTTTGTTCTAAGGATTGTTTCTTAGTTATGAGAATATTTCTTCGATTATATTCCTATTTAATGCAAATGACTCTCGTATCGCCGATAGAATTTTTTATGCCAAAACTGTATTTAATATTTCCGCATGGCAGAGAATATTTTTTGTTCGTAGCTGCGTCAAAAACTCTGCTCGCCACCGATTCTCTTTGAATCCAATTCCTAATAGTGCGCTAAGGTGTTAACTGAATTCCATTTGACTTGCAGTGCTATTAAGATGAATGAATTCTGCTGTGGTTTCTACAACCTTGGATTTCTTAATTAGCTTCCTTTTATTTGAGCCAGATATCATCCATTGACACCAAATGGTTTGCAAATGCAACAATATGATCACACAAAAAATTTTAAAAAATATATCCAATGCTTTTCAGTGTGCCTCACAATTAAGGAATCATTTCAAATCTCACCAAAAGAAGATAATTTTGATTTATGCGAAGAAGTCATAACTAAAGGAACTCTCGATTCTTCTCCTCTAAGATTTACGATGGATCAACGAAAGATTTATTACGTTTTGATAGGATGTGCAAATGGAAAAGCTCTCGCATAACCGACAGTCAGTGGTCTACATGGTCACACACGTTAATTGATGTGCGTGAAGAAAAAGGATTTCATCCTGTAGTATGAAAAGTTGACGACAAAATATAAGTGTATTTAAAAGCCGTGTTAATATATGTTTCACTATGTTTAATAGATTTTTTTAACATAAATAAAGACTATCGTTTTAGTTGGTACAGATTAAGGTAATGGAATCGATCGTTGTTGAACTCAGTTTTAGTACAAACATTGTAGGTTGTTTCAATTTAATTTTTATTCTAATGGACATTTTCTTCTCACAGTTGAGTCTCTCAAAACAGATGAGGACTACAAAATGTCGGCGGTAGATCACCAATCAATTTTCCACAATCATTACTTTTAAAGTTCTACCACATATGCTCAATACTTTTACAATAATTACAAATACTTTTTACAAAATTCAAGTTTTCATATTGACAAAAAAAAATTGATTTCGTTAATTTGCTTTGCATTAAGTGCTTTTTATCAATACCACAAATAAAAAATATGTCTTTCATATGTTCCGCTGGAAAAATGTGTTGCTGGCCCAATTTTTCAACGGCAACCACACCACCCACTTGGATGGCAAGTGTTCAATGGGAGAATTGCACTGGTCGCTGCCTGATAGGGGACTTTGCAAAAACTATTGGCGCGAAGTATAATGACTATTGTATGAGCTGTCATGATGTGGAGGAAAAAGAATCAATTATAGATTTGAAATTTCAGGCAAATTGGATAAAAACTACGGTTTCTATAAACCCACGGCCCCAAGTCGGGAGGTCGGTTTATATGGGGGCTATACCAAAACCTGGACCGATATAGCCTATCTTCGAACTTTACCTGCCTGCAGACAAAAGAGTTTGTGCAAAATTTCAGCACGATTGCTTCATTATTGAAGACTGTAGTGTGATTACAACAGACATAGAGACAGGTATGGTTATATCGTCTTAGAACTTCCCCACGATGAAGAATATAACAAGTTGGCTGATAAGTCCCCGGTCTGACACATAGATGGCGTCGCTAGTATTAAATGCATATTATTTTAATATAGTACCAACCTTCAAATGATTCCTGTCAAAATTTGACGTCTGTAAGTCAATTAGTGGAAGCAAAAACTTAGCTTGATAATGAGTTTCTGGACTCTGCCCCACGGAAATCAACAATAATTGATTGGTATGCAAAATTAAAGCGTGGTGAAATGAGCACGGAGGACGGTGAACGCAGTGGACGCCCGAAAGAGGTGGTTACTGACGAAAACATCAAAAAAATCCACAAAATGATTTTGAATGACCGTAGAATGAAGTTGATCGAGATAGCAAAGGCCTTAAAGATATCAAAGGAACGTGTTGGTCATATCATTCATCAATATTTGGATATGCGGAAGCTCTGTGCAAAGTGGGTGCCGCAAGAGTTCACATTTGATCAAAAACAACAACGTGTTGATGATTCTGAACGGTGTTTGCAGCTGTTAACTCGTAATAGACCCGAGTTTTTCCGTCGATATGTGACAATGGATGAAACATGGCTCCATCACTACACTCCTCAGTCCAATCGACAGTCGGCTGAGTGGACAGCGACCGGTGAACCGTCTCCGAAGCGTGGAAAGACTCAAAAGTCCGCTGGCAAAGTAATGGCCTCTGTTTTTTGGGATGCGCATGGAATAATTTTTATCGATTATCTTGAGAAGGGTGAGTGACCATTATATGGCGTTATTAGAGCGTTTGAAAGTCGAAATCGCGGCAAAACGTCCCCATATGAAGAAGAAAAAAGGTTGTTCCACCAAGACAACGCACCGTGCCACAAGTCATTGAGAACATGGAAAAAATTCATGAATTGGGCTTCGAATTGCGTCCCCACCCACCGTATTCTCCAGATCTGGCCCCAGCGACTTTTTCTTGTTCTCAGACCTCAAAAGGATGCTCGCATGGAAAAAATTTGGCTGCAATGAAGAGGTGATCGCCGAAACTGAGGCCTATTTTGAGGCAAACCGAAGGAGTACTACCAAAATGGTATCAAAAAATTGGAACGTCGTTATAATCGTTTTATCGCTCTTGAAGGGAACTATGTTGAATAATAAAAACGAATTTTGACAAAAAAAATGTGTTTTCCGTTGTTAGACCGGGGACTTATCAGCCAACCTGTTATATACTTTATATAGTTGGAAATCGATATTTCGACGTGTTTCAAACGGAATGTCAAACTTATTATACCCCTATAGTGGTGGGTATAAAAAATCTTTTTTTATAAGAAAGTATATCCATTATTTACTGAAATGTACTTTTAAAGGGTTGTCATTAAAAAACTATAGGATTAGATGCACAAATTTAAATTATTGCATCTGGGATAAAATATTTGCTAATCTGTATTTATTTTTATACCCTCCACCATAGGATGAGGGGTATATTAACTTTGTCATTCCGTTTGTAACACATCGAAAAATTGCTCTAAGACCCCATAAAGTATATATATTCTGGGTCGTGGTGAAATTCTGAGTCGATCTGAGCATGTCCGTCCGTCCGTCCGTCTGTTGAAATCACGCTAACTTCCGAACGAAACAAACTATCGACTTGAAACTTGGCACAAGCAGAGAATGAAGCCGACCCATTTTTGTCAGCGGCGGCTGACACTAATTTTTTGCATCCGGCGGCGGCGGCTTGACGGCTAAGCCGATATAAATTGGTGGATTCGGCGGCGGACAATTATCCATTATAAAATCAATTTGAAATTATCCGAATGCTAATGAGATTAGTTGTACAACCAATCTTACAATCACATCTACGTTTCATTCAAATTTTCTGAACTAAATTTGTGGAAAATTGTTATAGCAGCTTGATACTGACGGATTTTGGATGGAAAGTCAAATATTTTGACAAAAAATATAACATTTATTAATATTTTTTTTCGATTTAAATTAATATTTTTGATTAATTGGCGGCTAAGTTTGAGTCGGGATGAGTCGACATATTCGGCGGCGGCTTCGGCTGGCAAAAATTGGTCGGCGGCGGCTAAAAACGGCGGCGCGACTCGGCGGCTTCATTCTCTGGGCACAAGTAGTTGTCATTGATCGGTCCACTTTTACGTATAGCCCCCATATAAACGTACCCCAAATTTGGCTTGCGAGGCCTATAAGAGAAGCAAATTTCATCCGAACCGGCTGAAATTTGGTACATGGTGTTAGTATATGGTCTCTAACAACCGTGCAAAAATTGGTCCACATCGGTCCATAATTATATATAGCCCCCATATAAACCGATTCCCCGATTTGGCTTGCGAGGCCTCTAAGAGAAGCAAATTTCATCCGATCCGGCTGAAATTTGGTACATGGTGTTAGTATATGGTCTCTAACAACCGTGCAAAAATTGGTCCACATCGGTCCATAATTATATATAGCCCCCATATAAACCGATCCCCCGATTTGGCTTGCGAGGCCTCTAATACAAGCAAATTTCATCCGATCCGGCTGAAATTTGGTACATGGTGTTAGTATATGGTCTGTAACAACCATGCAAAAATTGGTCCCCATCGGTCCATAATTATATATAGCCCCCATATAAACCGATCCCCTGATTTGGATTGCGAGGCCGCTAAGAGAAGCAAATTTCATCCGATCCGGCTGAAATTTGGTACATGGTATTAGTATATGGTCTCTAACAACAATGCAAAAATTGGTCCACATCGGTCCATAATTATATATAGCCCCCATATAAACCGATCACCAGATTTGACCTCCAGAGCCTCTTGGAAGACCAAAATTCATCTTATTCAGTTGAAATTTTGTACGTGGTGTTAATATATGACCTCAAACTCCCATGCAAAAATTGGTTGATATAGGTCCATTATTATATATAGGCCCCATATAAACCGATCCCCAGATTTGACCTCCAGAACCCCTTGGAAAAGCAAAATTCTTCCCATTCGGTTGAAATTTGGTACGTGATGTTAGTATATGGTATCCAACAACCATGCAGGAATTGGTTCCTATCAGTCCATAATTATTTATAGCTCCCATATAAACCGATCCCCAGATTTGACCTCCGGTGCCTTTTGGAGAAGCAAAAGCAGGAGAAGCATCCGGTCTGCTTGAAATTTGGTACGTGGTGGAAGTATATGATATTTAACAACCATGCCAAAAGTGGTCCATATCAGTCCATAATCATACATAGCCCCATATAAACCGATCCCGAGATTTGGAGCTCTTGGAGGAGCAAATTTCATCCGAGTGAGTTGAAATTTGGTACATTGTGCTAGTATATGGTCGTTAACAACTAACTATGTCCATATCGGTCTATAGTTATATATGGCCCTCAGATAAATCGATCCCCAATCACACAAAAATTGGTCCATATCATGTTCATAATTGTATATAGCCCCCATATAAGCGACCCCCATATTTCAATTCTGGCTCTACGTACCGTGCAAAAAAACCATATCGATTCGTAATTATTTGTAGACTTAACTATGCATAACTTTTTTGTCTAATATATACCACGTATGGACTAACTCACGATTTAGAAAACGATGTTAAGAAGTTTTAAGATACCACAACCCAAGTAATTCGATTGTGCATGATAGTCTTTCGTAGAAGTTCCTACGCAATCCATGGTGGAGGGTACATAAGATTCGGCCTGGCCGAGCTTGCGGCAGTATATACACCCTCAAAAAAAATCGCTTCTGTAACATATACTCCCAAACATATTTTGCTTCAAGCATATAAATTTTTGGGTATTGCCCAAACATTTATATGTTTGATTTCTTCCAATATATAATATGTTTGAAAGCATATTGGTCTAAACAATATAATATGTTTGGGTAGCCTAAGTTCCAAACATTTTGTATTTTTCCATCCAAATTCAATAATGATGTCTTCCAAAAAACTATATGTTCTTATGTGAACATATAATATGTTTGGAAACATTTTGAACCCAACAATATTATATGCTTAGAAGAATTTTCTCCCAAAGAAGATTGTGAACAATTTTTTTTTTTTTGCCTAATTGTATAATCCCTCACATTTTTCTCACTTCCACGAGTTTTTAGCACCTTTTTCTGTAATACAAACATTTTAGAAGAAATTATTATATTTTATAATTTTTTTAATTTTACCTTTTGCCGGACGGGGATTCGAACAGCGGACCACACAGTTTGTAAGCCAGCACACTAACCACTGGCCTACGTAGGTGTTATGGTGATCAAGAGATAATGCTATATAAATATAATTAAGTTATATTTATATAGCAAAGCTTGCGGCGCCCACGAGCCGATGCAAACATAACATTGTTAAACATACATTTGTTGGCAGCGTGGATCAGTGGTTGGTCGTCCGCCTTGCGTGACAGGGGACCTGGGTTCGATCCCTGCTTCGACCAACACCATTTTTTTTAATATATTTTTTTAACATATATTCCAGATACGTTCGGAAGTTCCCGAAAAGGTGTTCAACATTACATACTATTATATTAAATTTTTACTACGAAATTGTAAAGTGTGTTTTATAAAAGACTTCAAGTCAGAAAAGAAAAGTGCTTGATATAAACGAAATGGACTGAGTTCAAATCAAATATTATTTTTTTATTGCAACAATAAAAATTGTGTAACAACTAAAAGTTTTTGTATACAAGTTTAAAATTTTTGAAGAAATTCAAAAACTCTTACAAAAGAAGAACGTGACGTCGAGTATATATAAATATTTGTCCATCGAATCCTAAGGTTAACGATAACCATTCAAAAGCACATTATATTTAAATTCTAAACAGTAATTTTAAAACAGCACATAAATTTATTTTGGTGTGAACAATTGTTTGCTAGCATGTAACACCATTAATTTAGAAATACAAATAAATATATAAATTTTTATTAACGAATAATTTTGTACTTAATTTAATTCTTAAGGCCGGTATAAATTGGCATTATCACGTTAAAATGGCCATATTTACCCTTTTACTTTTCTTTAATAATTTCTTTTAAAGAAAATAAGCTTATTCAATTGTTGCTTTGGATCTTTCTCCACCATGTTATAATACAATTTACCGGAAAAAGTTGTAATGTTATTCTGGTTTTGCCGCTAAAATGAGAAATAATTTTAGCGGCAAAACTCGAACTCAATGCCCACTTTTATTTTCGAAAAAATCCGTCAACTTCTCTTGGACTACTCATTAATAAAGAGGAACTAATCTTTGTTTTTATACACTGAAAAAACAGTGAACCCACCAGGAAGAAAACTTTCGGCTAATTTTAGAAAATTTTTAATATTTGTAGAAAACTTTAACTAAACGGTATAACAAACGCTGGCATCACGCCGATGCCATAAAAAGAAGTAAATATTTTTCGACAAATTCAAGAAAATTTATTAGACATAACTAAGTTTTTTCACTTGTTAAAGAAAATGTTGTAGTTTGAAGGAAAAACTTGGAGTTCAAAATTGCAAGAATGTCTTTAGTGACATACGAAGTTCATGATGGTCGCATTTTTGGTAAAATTTACAAATTTTAAGAAATTCTGAACTATTTTGTGGAAGACACGAATTTAGTTAATCTTTATGCTTCAGTTGAGTATATTTTTTTCCTCGGGTTTAGTTAATTTAACAAACGTACACAAAAATTTATTAGAGTAAAGAAAACTTTCTCCAAACATAATAATTCCATGAACTAAAATAAAGTTTAATTGGCTTTAGTGAAATAGAGAGTTCACTTTTTTTTGAGTGTAGATCTTCAAAGGTCGATACATTCAATGAATTCGTGTTGTCGTTATAATTAAGTGATTTGTCTTAAAAATGGGTATCATAACACGAAAGAACAAATTTTGGACTAAGGTCAACTTGACTTTAATAATTCAGAAAAATTCTTTAAAATTAATGAAACTGTCTTTAAATTTGTTGCATTTTTGCATCTTGACTACAAGGCAAAAATCATTCAAAAATGGGATATGTTTTTCAATACTTTATTTTAAAGACATTTTTTACTTGAAACATAGCATAATTTCTACTGGAAGTCTTGTTTTTAACGGACATTTTATAGCATATGAAAAAAAGCTGAAAAAGCGAAAAATTGAAATGTGCTTCGTAGAGTCAAGTACACAAAACCCCATTTAAAAGAGAATTGTGTCTTAAAAGCATCCTTACTTGTATTCTCCGCTTCTTTGGTTCGGAATCAATACAAAAATTGTTAAAGTGGAGACACAATCTTTGGAACCGGACATGCTTTTTGTTCAGTGTATAGTGCCCTTTCGTTAGTTTTTATGAAGATCCCTTTAATTACCTTTGTTTGAATATTTTGACTTACTCGTCCTACGTTCCGATTTGTTTTGACGAAACAAAAAAATTGTGCCCGTAATGCGAAAATGATAAACAAAACTCATGCTCTTTTTTTTCAAATATATTTTATCTTGGTTCCGAATGAATTTTCTCTCCGAATACACATTTTAATATTTTACTTAAGCATATACAATTTTTGGCGAAGTCTTATACATAAGCGTAGGAAGGCCTCTGGGGAGGGGACTTAGACCCCCCCAGAAAAATTTTAGCCCCCCCACAGAATTTGAAACTTTATTTATGATTTTCTGTTTTTCAATAAATGTCAATAGTTTTTTTAATTTTTATAAAAATTAAACAAGTCTATACAATCGCACAAAATTCCGCTAAAGACTTTCATGAACAATCGAATTACTTGGGTTGTGGTAGCAGTTGCCGATGGCAATGTTTGAAGTCAGATATTTATGAAATAAAGCTGTGGTTGAACTTATGATTGATTTAGTTTAGTCAATTTAATTAAAAAAATAGTAATTGATATTAAAACTATTCTTTCATAAATTAATATCTTAATAATGCTGTGAAAAAGCGTCGCGAAAAAAGGGTCTAGAAGTGGTGCAAAATTGGTGGAAAAGCAATGAATGTAATATGAGCTTGTCATAGGACAAATGTCCACCGTTTCATCAGCCGTTGCAATGCATTTGCATCACTTCTTAAGGTGAGATCCGAATTCAGTGTTTTGAATGTGAATTAAAAATGTTTGTGATATTTTTCCAAATAAATAATCTATTGCCTTTAGACATTTTGGCCAAACAGTCAGCTGCAACAACGGCTGTGCGGTTGCGCGAGCTATCGCTGTGGTCGGAAAAAATGTACGGTCATAGTTCGGTCCTCAAAGTAATACCAGATGTGCCTAACGTAGTGGATTACACCCTGGCAAAACCACTTTTCGACAAAAAGTTTGAAACTCTAATTCCCAACAGTGAGGCGTGGTGTACACAGACCCCGGGGAATAAAAGATATATAGATTTCTACACTGATGGCTCCAAATTGAATGGACAAGTGGGGTTCGGAGTATATTCTAAAGATCTGGAAATTCGAATAGCGAAAAGATTACCTAATCACTGTAGTGTTTTTCAGGCTGAAATATTAGCAATAAGAGAGGTGGCGAATTGGCTGAGAAGTAATGTTCCAACAAATATTGGCATTAATATATACTCAGACAGTCAACCTGCAATAAAATCCTTGGACTCTGTGTTCCTCAACTCGAAAACGGCCATCGACTGCCGCAAATCTCTCAATGAGATGGCTGAGCAGTACAATATTCACCTAATATGGGTGCCTGGCCATAGGAACATACCGGGGAACTGCGAAGCGGATGAGTTGGCAAGGCTTGGGACTACCTTACATATTCCAGGGGAACTGGAATTTGTTGGTATGCCCCTAGCTACCTGCAAGCTCATGCTGCGTGAGAAGGCTGTTAGGATGGCAAATGTTCGATGGGAGAATTGCAAGGGTTGTAACGACACCAAGCAAATATGGCCCCATTTCAACTTAAACCGCACACTAGATATGCTAATGTTCTCGAGACGTCAGATATCACTCCTGATATCTGCTATAACGGGTCGCTGCCTGATAGGAGATTTTGCAAAAACTATTGGCGCGAAGTATAATGACTATTGTATGAGCTGTCATGATGCGGAGGAAAAA
Organism: Haematobia irritans; assembly: GCF_050003625.1. NCBI lineage: Eukaryota > Metazoa > Arthropoda > Insecta > Diptera > Muscidae > Haematobia > Haematobia irritans. The sequence goes on along the minus strand of NC_134400.1, from coordinate 77,971,765 downwards.
GAATCAATTAAACACCTCTTGTGTGAGTGTCCTGCATTTTGTGTAAAGCGCAAGCAACTTTTAGGAGTATATAGCTTCAGATTACTGGCGGATCTGGAAAACGTTAACTTAAGCAGTCTGCTAATGTTTTTGGAACAATCTGGTTGGTTCAACAAAGAAAAATAATCAAGAAGGTTCAGCGGTTAAAACTAGAAGTGCCCATATGTAATAGGTACTTTTAGTTAATGTGGTATCACAATGGAATGAATAGTCTAAGTGAGCCTGAATCTTAATCGGGCTGCCACTTTAACCTAACCTAACCTAACCTAAATAAATAATTTTTATATTGTTTTTATGATTTTTAATGCATTCTGACGCTTGTTTGAAACGTTTTTCCTCGAATAATTTCCAAAATTATCGATTTTTCTATAATGGATTTATCAGTTTTGTGGCAAAATTTGAATAATTTGTACCAATTTATTTATTCTTACTCTTTTTTAAACTATTTGAAAAAAAGAAAATAAAAAATTACACATTAGAATATGAAAGTAAAAAAACTTCCTGCGTAGTTAAAATAATTGAGGACATTTTTGGAAGTACTTTTAAAGTTGTGCCTTTAGAACAACTCACAATTTTTTTGCTGGGTAAAGTGTGGAACTACTTTTAGTTGCTTTATTATAAATTAATTGTCAAGTTATTTTGATGTCAATTTTTTTATTCAATTTTATGAACTAAAACATTAATTGAACCTATATGTTCAGTCTATAAATTTTTAGCTAGGGGGGCTGTAGCCCCCCTAGGAAAATTGTCTAGCTACGCTAATGGTCTTATATCACTTCATATATATTTTTACTCATAATATGTAAATTTATTTATTTTTTAATATTCACAGATAGTATTTTTCCTATATTTAATGAAATTTTCTTTGTGTATATATATATATTTGTAATGCCAATTGGTTACTTTCATTATTTTACTTCCAGCATACACTTTGTCTCTCTTTGTAAACATATATATGTTTATGGGCTATTTCTAAATTAATATATGTTTGCATCCAAGCATATTATATTTACAAACATTTTATGTCCCAAACATAATATGTTATAACATATTAACATATATGTCTCAAACATATTATGCTAGTTTATGAACATTATATGTTTGCACTCAAAAATATTGTGTTTAAAAATTTGAGTTCCAAACATATAATGTTTATATCCAAACATATGAAAAACAGTCTTTTTCGTCCGTGTACTTGTTAAGCGATATATTTAGCATTGAAATACAGACCAAACAAATGTTGCAGCATTATTTATTACATATAGGCTGAAGTTTCTCAGCCCTTAGACATTACTTAATGAAATCTTGTGGTTCTACCCATATTTCATTGTTTGGCATGTATATTTCATTAACTCGAGGGGTTCTTTAATTTTTCTCTCTGGGCATACTTAGCGGCAAGGGTATGAACTATTTTGTGTCAATTTATCAATTTACTTTTCTGTAAAGGCATTATGAAATACTTCTGTCCTCTCCCAATTTTGGTTGTGGTCTTCATTCAGAATTCCGGGAGAGAGTACATTGGAAAATATAATTGATATTGGTCTACATTGGGTTTAGCTCTCATTCTCTCTCGATCTGTAGAATTCTGTATCCACTACCTTCTCCAAAACATTAATTTGTAGTAAATGAATGTCGTGACTCAAGGTAATTACCAAATATTATTGCTGGCATATATACGCCTTTGTATCATTCACTCTGACACAAACCCATTGGCCAGCTCTCATTTGTAGAAAGCAATGGATAATTGTTGTTGTGGCTTGAATTAATTTTTGGGACAAAAAGCCCAAAATTAAATGGAATTAGGCGAAAATTGTTTTCGTTTTGTCTGTGGTTGTTTTGGTTACGACCTAGCGTCCGCTATCTTTAACATGCATGCTACGCATGCGTGAGATAACAGCGATCTCGTGAGAGCCATCATACGTTTGATTGAACCGCCAGATGATAAGTTGTGAGCGAAGACAGAAATAGACCGTAGCCATATCTGGGAACATGAGTGTCATCAACCCATCACAATGAGCGAAGCAAGACGCACTGGCCGATATGAATTTGGCCAAGACTAATTAAGTACTTTTAGAAATGGGAGTCCAAATTTATTTCCATAGGAAACGTTTCATTTGTGCGATCTATGGATAGTACCACCAAACGAACTGTCCATTGGATCTAAGCAACAATTATTTGTATGGGACTCGTCAATTGTAGCCGCCCTCCATCAAAGATTATAAAAGTGTTGCTACATCCTCAAAAAATCGCTTCTGTAACATATACCCCAAACACATTTTGCTTCAATCACATATATTTTCAGGATTGGTCCAAACACAATATTGTTTGTATTATTCAAACATATTATGTTTCACCTTTTCTTTGTGTGGATATATTTTTAAAGCGCCAATTGGTTACTTCCATGATTTCACTTGCAGCATACTCTCTAGGTCTCTCTTTCTAAACACATATATGTTTATAGGCTATTTCTAAATTAATATATGTTTGCATCTAAGCATATTATATTTACAAACATTGTATGTCCCAAACATAATATGTTCTAACATATTAACATATATGTCCCAAACATGTTATGCTAGTATATGAACATTATATGCTTGCACTTAAAAATATTGTGTTAAAAAATTTGAGTTCCAAACATATAATTTTTACACTCAAACATATGAAAAACAGACTTTTTCGTCCGTGTAGACATAGTTGGTCTATCGAAAAATGTAATATATCCATGTACACGCTAAGATGTTTTCTTAAGTGCAAACGAAATTTTAGTGAAATTTTAGTGTATTTTGTTATTCAGTATTCTTTAGCGAAATTATACACTGTTATACACTGAAATTATATACTGTTAAAAAACTATGTTTTTCATATGTTCCGATATAAACAAAATGTGTTTCAGGCACAATTTTTAAACAAAATATATTTAAGTGCAAACATGTAATTTTCCTAAATTAACACAAAATGTTTGGGACATCTATGTTAATATGTTAGAATATATTATGTTTGTGGCATGAATGTTTCATAAGAATCATATGTGTGAATGCAAACATATATATGTTGTGATATTTTATTCAAAGCGACAGAGAGAGTATAGAGAAAGAAATGAGATGGAAACCGGGAGAGTTGACGAAAGATATCAACATAACACAGCGAAAGAATCAAAAGAGAAGAGCAATTTCTGTGAAACCGTTTGTATGTTGTTTCGGAAAACTGTTTTATGATAAGGCCAAAAATTTGATATGCTTAAGTCTAAATGTTATTTAATTTGAATATTAGAATGAGTATTCGGAGTAAAGAGAATATATATTGGGAACCAAGAGAATAGACCTTTGTAAAAAAAACAGCATGTGTTTTCGCCTTGAGAGCAGCATTTTATGTATGTGTGGACATGTGTTTTGTTTATCATTTTGACATTATGGGCACAATTTTTTTTTTCTTGGTTAGTTAAAAGAAATCGGAACGTCCGCATAAGCGTAGTAAGGCCTCGGGGGGGAGGGCTTAGCCACCTCAAAAAAAAAAAAAAAATTAGCCCCCCCTAGGATGTGAAAACCTATATATGATTTTCCATTATATATGATTCTTATTTCAACCGTCGAACGGAACGGACGTATTTTTTAATAGCGGATAAAATCATCGTAATAAGTACCTACTACGAACTTCAAGTGTGGTGGGATATTAGGCCACCATGCAGAGAAATTCAAAGACATCCACTGGGTTGCTAACTTCAGGGCCCAGTGGACGAGTATCGACTGGAGTTATAGATTTGGGCAATGACCAAGAGTTAGGCCCAATTAGTCGACCTGTAGACGGGTCGACAGGTGGCGACAATTTCACAAGTCGGACCTTTTCCAAGGTAACGGCATCAAAAGGAGGTAATCCCTCACGAAAGAGATTCAAAGAACGCAGAAATGCTTTGTTTATCCTAAAGAAATTAGGATCAGTCGACCCAAGCACGTTGTCGGCTAAACAAAGCGATTCCTTAAAATGGGCTCAAGGAATTCTTGAGGCTGGAAAAAGGGAACGATCACCGGATGAGCTGCCATCCTCCAAAAGGGATCAACGATCGTTTGCCTCAGTTGCTAAAGACAGCCTTGTGATGGCTATCATTAATAAAGGAGCATTGGACGGTATGGTTCCAAAGCAAAAATGGGGGGAAATTGAGAATGCTTTGTCTGGCGTCTACTCACAGGTGCTGGAAAAGTTTCCCGGCCCAGATCCTCGACACAAAGAGGCTGGTTGGTATCAAGGACGATTTAAGCTAGTCGCATTTGAGGACCAGAGGTCTATAGAATGTTTTAAAGCTGCTCTGATACTAATTGGTGAAGTGTGGGAAGGAGCTGTTCTAGAGTTAGTCAAGAAGAAAGACATACCGGCTAGACCTAGAGCACATGCGTGGATACTTGCAAACCCTTCTGACCCTGAATCTATTTTAAATAGACTGAAACGATGCAATCCAGATCTTCCAACAGCTGATTGGAAGGTTGGCCGTTTGGATGAAGTGGATGGGCCAAGACGGCATGCAGTGTTTATATTGAACACTCAGTCTTTGCCACATCTAGCACAGTCCCAGGGCCGTGTATGTTATGGCTTTCATTATATCCAAATGAAGGTGTATAAAAACGATCAGCTAAAGGATTCAGAAATGGACAAGCCTCTGTCTGAATCAGAAGTAAGCGGATCCTCTTGCGAAGTCGAGGGGGATACCCAGACATTTGAAGACATGGATAGATACCGTATGCGTGAGGAGGCTTCTACTGCCTCAGAACTCACCAAAGTTGAACCTATGGTTATTGCGAGAGTCACCGATATCTCTGAAGAGGACATTCTTGATGACTCGATTGAAGCGGCTGATGTGACGGTTGTTGAAAATCTCGATGGTCCTACGGATCCTCCAGATAAATCTTCATCATTGTAAGGCTGCATGTGCTGCCTTAAAAGTTCTCCTGATGAAAGGGGACATAGATATAGTTCTTATTCAAGAACCATATGTTTATAAAAACAAAATATGTGAATTAAGTACTCCGGGGTTCAAACTATTGCAGTATAGTGGTAATGATGTAAATCGAGCCTGTATAATTGCTAAAAACGAGCTCAACTTGTTTCTGCTTCCTTCAATGTGCAATACAGACACTGTCGTTGCCAGTTTAGAAATAGCCAAATGCAAATATTGGGTATCTTCGGTCTACATGGGACATGACAGGGAGATGCCTCCATATGCCGTTAAGACCTTAGTGGAGGAGTCACGGAAAACAAAGACGAAACTCATTATGGGATGCGATGCGAATGCACATCATAGTATATGGGGAAGTAGTGATACTAATGCAAGGGGAGAGTCGCTAATAGACTTTATTTTGCGTACTAATCTGGTAGTTTGCAACAAGGGAGATGTCCCAACCTTTGTCACTAAAAACAGGCAAGAGGTTTTGGACATCACCTTGGCCTCGCAAGAACTGAATGAAATGATATCTGAGTGGCAGGTTTTAAGTGAACACAGCTTCTCAGATCATCGCTACATCAGTTTCAAATTTGATGTTCATATCACCAAGATCATATTTCCGCCAAATGTTAGGAAAGCTGACTGGAATAGGTATAGGGAATCGTTCAATATGATGATACCGGAAATAACAGAGACAAATATGAGAAATGTGCAAGATATCGAATACGCAGTGGGGCGGATTACTAAGGCCTTCAACATCTCACTGAAAGCTGCATGCCCTAGAGGAAAGCCAAGGGGGAAACATCGACCACCATGGTGGTCTACGGAATTAAGTAATATGAGGAAATCCTGCAGGAAGCTCTTTAACAAGGCAAAGTCCACCAGAGCTTCTGAGGACTGGGACGCTTACAAGAAGATTCTGAGAGGATACAAGCGAGAACTGAGAAAGGCTCAGCATAACTCTTGGAATGATTACTGCAGCAGTATTGAGAATACGTCCGAGGCTTCCAGACTACGGAAGGTTCTAGCATCCACCAACTCCGCTCCAGGTTTCATTAAAACATCGGAGGGCAATTGGACAACGTCCAGTGAGGAGACGCTGGAGGTACTATTGGACACACATTTTCCTGGAAATCAGACGGTTGAACCATGTACTGGCGGTGCCACAGTTGCTCAGCGGTCGTTTCCTGTCGAGGAAATTGTATCGGAAACTAGAATAAGATGGGCGCTAAATAGCTTTGGACCATTCAAATCCCCTGGACCTGATGGAATTACTCCGGCGGAGTTACAAGCTGTAACTGACAAAATTATCCCCTGGTTGTCGGTGATATATAAAGGATGTATCAACTTATCATATATCCCAGGAAAGTGGAGGGAAACAAAAGTCGTCTTCATACCTAAATCGGGAAAAGCCTCTCACTCGAGGGCGAAGGATTTCCGACCAATCAGCTTATCCTCATTCCTACTTAAGACTCTGGAGAGGATGATAGACATGTATCTTAGAACTAGCGTGGATTCAAGTTTGCTCTCGAAACGACAGCATGCATACTCGAAGGGCAGGTCTACTGAGACCGCATTGCATGAACTAGTCAGCTTTATTGAAAGCTCACTATCTGTCAAAGAATACACAATCGTGGCGTTTCTAGACATCGAAGGGGCGTTCAATAATGTCCATCCGAGCTCGATATTAAATGGACTGACAACTCTGAATGTTGATCCATGTATACTCAGGCTGTTAGACGAACTGCTAATGAAGAGACGTATTTCAGCCACACTAGGACAAGCAAACATACAAAAGTATGTGAACAGAGGCACTCCCCAAGGAGGAGTTCTATCACCTCTTCTTTGGAATGTTGCTATAAATAGCCTTCTGGTTACTCTAGAAAAAGAAAGGATAAAAGTGGTGGCATACGCAGATGATGTAGCTCTGGCAGTCAGGGGAAAATTCCCATCCACAATCAGAGATATTATTCAGAGGGCCCTCCGGATGACTGAAAAATGGGCGAAAGACAATGGTCTTGGGGTAAATCCCGCAAAGACAGAATTAGTCATGTACTGAAAAGATCGCAAAACTCCCACGGTTAGGCCTATTTCCTTAGGGGGTATTGAAATTCCCTTTGGTGATTGTGCAAAATACCTTGGCGTTATTTTGGACAGGAAGCTGAACTTTAAGCTTAATATTGAAGAAAGGGCGAGGAAGGCAACTGTAGCTTTGTACTCGTGCAAAAAGGCAATAGGAAAAAAGTGGGGACTAAAACCAAAAATTGTGCATTGGCTATACACGGCAGTGGTTAGACCTATAATGCTATATGGTGTTGTAGTCTGGTGGCCGGCACTTCAGAAACCGACTGGTTTAGATAAAGTTCAGCGTATGGCGTGTTTGTGTATTTCAGGCGCATTCAGCAAGACAGGAACAAATTCCCTTAATGTCATGCTGCATCTATTGCCTTTAGACATTTTGGCCAAACAGTCAGCTGCAACAACGGCTGTGCGGTTGCGCGAACTATCGCTGTGGTCGGAAAAAGGTTACGGTCACAGTTCTGTCCTCAGATGTGCCTAACGTAGTGGATTACACTTTGGCGAGTCCACTTTTCGACAAAAAGTTTGAGACTCTAATCCCCAACAGTGAGGCGTGGTGCACACAGACCCCGGGGAATAAAGAATATATAGATTTCTACACTGATGGCTCCAAATTGGATGGACAAGTGGGTTTCGGAGTATATTCTAATGATTTGGAACTTCAAATAGCGAAAAGATTACCTAATCACTGTAGTGTTTTTCAGCCTGAAATATTAGCAATAAGAGAGGTGGCGAATTGGCTGAGAAGTAATGTTCCAAAAAATGTGGGCATTAATATATACTCAGACAGTCAACCTGCAATAAAATCCTTGGACTCTGTGTTCCTCAACTCGAAAACGGCCATCGATTGCCGCAAATCTCTCAATGAGATGGCTGAGCAGTACAATATTCACCTAATATGGGTGCCTGGCCATAGGAACATACCGGGGAACTGCGAAGCCGATGAGTTGGCAAGGCTAGGGACTACCTTACATATTCCAGGGGTACTATAATTTGTTGGTATGCCCCTAGCTACCTGCAAGCTCATGCTGCGTGAGAAGGCTGTTATGATGGCAAATGTTCGATGGGAGAACTGCAAGGGTTGTAACGACACCAAGCAAATATGGCCCCATTTCAACTTAAACCGCACACTAGATATGCTAATGTTCTCGAGACGTCAGATATCACTCCTGATATCTGCTATAACGGGTCGCTGCCTGATAGGAGATTTTGCAAAAACTATTGGCGCGAAGTATAATGACTATTGTATGAGCTGTCATGATGCGGAGGAAAAAGAATCAATTAAACACCTCTTGTGTGAGTGTCCTGCATTTTGTGTAAAGCGCAAGCAACTTTTAGGAGCATATATCTTCAGATTACTGGCGGATCAGGAAAACGTTAACTTAAGCAGTCTGCTAATGTTTTTGGAACAATCTGGTTAGTTCAGCGAAGAAAAATAATCGAGAAGGTTCAGTGGTTGAAACTAGAAGTGCCCATATGTAATAGGTACTTTTAGTTAATGTGGTATCACAATGGACTGAATAGTCTAAGTGAGCCTGAATCTTAATCGGGCTGCCACTTTAACCTAACCTAACCTAACCTTCCATTATATATTGTTACTGTAGTATAGATAGGGGGGTTGAAAATGAGTAGATACGGCAATGAACGTCCGAGGAGTAAGTCAAAAATTTCCTCACGCATACGGAGGAAAATATACAAAAATTACAAGGGGATCTTTATAAAAATAACGAAAGGGCACTATACTCTTTTTAGAGTTGGGACAGTAAAATGAAATAAGGAAGAAATAGTGAAAAATTACACAGTAATATGTATAAAAACAAAGTTTAGTTCCTCTTTATTAATAAATAGTCCACGAGGAGTTGACGGACACCTTCAAATATAAAAGCGGGCATTAAGTTTGAGTTTTGCAGCTAAAACAATTTAAAAAGTTTATTTTCTTTAAAATGAATTATTAAAGAAAAAAAAATGAATTATTAAAAAAATAAATGCTAGTAAAAAACTGTTCGCGCCTACATAAATTTATATTATAAAATTATTTATGTATGTTTATACTCGACTCCACGTTCTTCTTTTGTTAGAGTTTTTGAATTCCTTCCAAAATTTCAAACTTTTATACCAAAAACAGTTTTTTTTTACGAAATTGTTATTTTTCCAATAAAAAAAAAATATTTTATCCAAAAGCTCAGTCCATTTCCTTTATATCAAGAACTGTTTCTGACTGTAAATCTTTAATAATCCACATTTCGTTTCATTATAAAAATTATAAAAATTTAATATAGTATAAATATAAATATGTGAATTTAGAAAAACAAGTGTTCGGTCGGAGCAGGGATTGAACCCACGGTTCTCCGCCCAGACTAAAGATAAAATTTAGCAAATTTTATTATTTCTTCAACATTATTTATATTACAGAAAACGGCGCCAAGAACTGAAAATTTCATGGAAGTGAAAATTATGTGAGGGAGCACAAACATATAATATGTTCACATAAAACAAATATATTAATGTTTCGGCAGTATCCAATAATATATGTGCTTCCTGAAAAATATGTTTGGAACATATGTTAAAGAAGCGATTTATGTAGTATTGTTGGGAAAGTAAAGAGTATTTGGTAACAAGTAATCATCAATAATTATTGTTTTTAGTACTCGTTACTAGTAAATGAGTACTCAATATCTTCAATATAAGTTTTACGTTCGTTTTGCAGACTGTAAATAAAATCCATGATTTCTGGAAAATACTAATTAAATCGTTGTACCAGTTAGAACGACACGAAAAAGAAGCAAATATGGCTTCACTTCAAAGAAACTGAAAAATTTAACTGATTTCTTATAATGGCTTGCATTTGCCAGTAGGTACGAGCTATAATAATACCCAGCAAAAAAATTGGAAGTTGTTCCACAAACATTTCTTTTAAAGCTTAAAACTTCCGATGCAGTCCTTTTGGACAAGTCCACAAACATTTCTTCTAAAGCGCATCGTGGGATCCCCCAATAATTTTCTTCCACTTCTGATGCAGTCCTTTTGGACAAGTGCACAAACATTTCTTCTAAAGCGCATCTTGGGATCCCCCACCCAGAAAAAAGGGGCTCTAATGCCAACTGAACTTTATTTTAGTTCATGAAGATTAGTTGGTTTTAGTTAAATTTTACTCAATATGATTAAATGTTCCTTATTTGAATAATTTTTTGCTAACTTTAATGACGTGAACTAAAAATAAGAAAAAAAAGTTTTGTACAAATATAGTGCACAATTTTACTAAAAAATAAATAAGTTCATATTTTCCTAAAATGGTAGAAGTTTGCTTAAATTGAGTTCATAAGTCTCTCAAATGAGTAAATTTGACTAAAATTGTACCTGTTTTGAACTTCGTACAGCGCTAAAGACATTTTAATAATTTTTAAATCCAATTTTTTCTTTCAACATATGAAATTTTCATAAACAACAGAAAAAAATTAATTATTTTTAAAAAAATTTCTTCAATTTGACAAAAAGTAACATGTTGCAATTAGAAAACTATTTTAGTTAAAATTTTCTAAAATAAACCTACATTTTCTTCCACGGTGGGTTCACTTTTTTTTGGGTGCCCAATGATTTTTTTCTACTTCCAATGCAGTCCTTGTGGAAAAGTGCTAGAAAAAACGCAATCAGACTATTTTAGGTGCAAATTTTGGATAATTAAAGTTTACAAAAAAATAGAAAACTAATAAAAAATAAAAAAATAGAAAATTAATAAAAAAGTAAAAAAAAAAAATAATAAAACAAGTATATACGGCCGTAAGTTCGGCCAGGCCGAATCTTATGTACCCTCCACCATGGATTGCGTAGACACTTCTACGAAAGACTTTCATCCACAAATTTCAACTCACTCGGATGAAATTTGCTCCCTCAAGAGGCTCCAAAACCAAATCTCGGGATCGGTTTATATGGGGGCTATAAATGATTATGGACTGATATGGACCACTTTTGGCATGGTTGTTAAATATCATATACTACCACCACGTACCAAATTTCAACCAGATCGGATGAGTTTTGCTTCCCCAAAAGGCACCGGAGGTCAAATCTGGCGATCGGTTTATATGGGAGCTATATATAATTATGGACTGATATGCACCAATTCCTGCATGGTTGTTGGATACCATATACTAACATCACGTACCAAATTTGAACCGAATGGGAAGAATTTTGCTCTTCCAAGATGCTCCGGAGGTCAAATCTGGGGATCGGTTTATATGGGGCCTATATATAATTATGGACCGATATCGACCAATTTTTGCATGGTTGTTGGATACCATATACTAACATCACGCACCAAATTTCAACCGAATGGGAAGAATTTTGCTCTTCCAAGATGCTCCGGAGGTCAAATCTGGGGATCGGTTTATATGGGGCCTATATATTATTATGGACCGATATCGACCAATTTTTGCAAGGTTGTTAGAGACCATATACTAACACAATGTTCCAAATTTCAGCCGGATCGGATGAAATTTGATTCTCTTAGAGGCCTCGCAAGCCAAATTTGGGGGTCCGTTTATATGGGGGCTATACGTAAAAGTGGACCGATATGGCCCATTTGCAATACCATCCGACCAAGGCCGTAGCCAGGATTTTAATTCGGGGGGTTCAACTTTACAAAAAAAATATTCGAGATTATATGAATATTTGGAATATGTGTAGAAAATTTTATTTATGCATAGTATAGTATGTATACAATATTTTTTTTATACCCTCCATCATAGGATGGGGGTATATTAACTTTGTCATTCCGTTTGTAACACATCGAAATATTGCTCTAAGACCCCATAAAGTATATATATTCTGGGTCGTGGTGAAATTCTGAGTCGATCTAAGCATGTCCGTCCGTCCGTCTGTTGAAATCACGCTAACTTCCGAACAAAACAAGCTATCGACTTGAAACTTGGCAAAAGTAGTTGTTATAGATGTAGGTCGGACGGTATTGAAAATGGGCCATATCGGTCCACTTTTACGTATAGCCCCCATATAAATGGACCCTCAGATTTGGCTTGTGGAGCCTCTAACAGAAGCATATTTCATCCGATCCGGCTGAAATTTGGTATATGGTGTTGGTATATGGTCTCTAACAATCATGCAAAAATTGGTCCACATCGGTCCATAATTATATATAGACCCCATATAAACCGATCTCCAGATTTGGCTTGCGAAGCCTCAAAGAGAAGCAAATTGCATCTGATCCGGCTGAAATTTGGTACATGGTATTGCTATATGGTCTCTAACAACCGTGCAAAAATTGGTCCACATCGGTCCATAATTATATATAGCGCCCATATAAACCGATCCCCAGATTTGGCTTGCGAAGTCTCCAAGAGAAGCAAATTTCATCCAATCCGGTTGTAATTTTGAACATGGTGTTAGTATATGATCTTTAACAACCGTGCCAGAATTGGTCCATATCGGTCCATAATTATATATAGCCCCCGTATAAAACGTTCTCCAGATTTGACCTCCGGAGCATCTTGGAGGAGCAAAATTCATCCGATCCGGTTCAAATTAGGAACGTGGTGTTAGTATATGGTCGCTAACAACCATACCAAAATTGGTCCAATCACACAAAAATTCGGTTCATAATCATTGTTGCCACTAGAGCCAAAAATAATCTACCAAAATTTTATTTATATAGAAAATTTTGTCAAAATTTTATTTCTATAGAAAATTTTGTCAAAGTTTTATTTCTAGAGAAAATTTTGTTAAAATTTTATTCGGTTCTTAATAAAATTTTCATCATTGTCAAAATTTTATTTCTATAGAAAATTTTGTCAAAATTTTATTTCTATGGAAAATTTTGTTCAAATTTTATACGATTCATAATCATGGTTGCCACTCGAGCCACAAATAATCTACCAAGATTTTATTTCTATAGAATATTTTGTCAAAAGTTTATTTCTACAGAAAATTTTGTTAAAATTTTATTTCTGTAGAAATTTTTGTCAAAATTTTCTTTCTATAGAAAATTTTGTCAAAATTTTTATTTCTATAGAAAATTTTGTGAAAATTTTATTTCTATAGAAAATTTTGTTAAAATTTTATTTCTGTAGAAAATTTTGTCAAAATTTTATATCTACTTTGTCAAACTGAATTATATACGTATTGGATCGATCTTGTTTGATTTAGTATATACCACGTATGGACTTACATACAATTTAGAAGATGGTGTTAGGATGTTTTAAGATACCTTGCCATCGGCAAGCGTTACCGCAACTTAAGTAATTCGATTGTGGATGGCAGTGTTTAGAAGAAGTTTCTACGCAATCCATGATGGAGGGTACGGCCTGGCCGAACTTACGGCCGTATATACTTGTTATAATATTAAATTAAGCCGACGGGCTTTTTGGGCAGAAAATAAATCAGTCGGCACATTTATTCGGCGATGAACTGACATTAATGCCATTGAGTCTACTCTCGCTGGTCGAATTTCTAAGATACGTCTTTAATTTCTTCATTGTTGAAAATGAACGTTCGGATGAGCACGTAGTAACTGCAGGGATGGAAAATGCAGTACTATAGTACTTTTTCACCCCGGTCAGTACCGTAGTACCCCCGCGAATGATTTAGTACCTTTTGTGTAGATATTTTTGAGTCGATATCAGATTTATGGTATAATAGCTTTGACAAAATATTGTAATATTTTGAGAAAGTCTTTATCAACCTTATTTGCTAATAGCCTTTTACAAATATGGCAAAACAGACATGTTCATGTGGGAAGAAAATCTTGATTTTGTAAAAGACATAGTCAAAAACAGGATTTTATTGAACTTCAAGAATGTTTTAGTCGAAAAAAGATTGCGATTTTTTATTTCGGTAGAAAATGTTGTCAAAATTTTATTTCTATATAGAATTTTTGCAAAATTTTATTTTTATAGAACATTTTGTCAAAATTTTATTTCAATTGAAAATTTTGTAAAAATTTTATTTCTATAGGAAATTTTTGCAAAATTTTATTTCTATAGAAAAAATTTTGCAACATTTTTTTTCTACAGAATTTTTTTGCAAAATTTTATTTCTATAGAAAATTTTTGCAAATTTTTTTATTTATATAGAAAATTTTGTCAAAATTTTATTTTCTTTAAAATTTAGTCTCTTGACAATAATCTTCCAGTAAAATTTTTGTTGAAATTTAGTAAAAAGTACCTTTCCGCTCAAAAAATACCTTTTTTGTACTTTCTTAAAAATTGTATTTTCCATCCCTGAGTAACTGGAAAAGTGACCAAAATTTTTAAAAGAATATGCACGTTTGGAAATATCTCTTCATTGCACTCTCCAAGTGCTTCCATCGCTGAATTAGGCAGGTTCTTTTCGCAGGTTTTGCGCCATTTCATTTACACATGTGTGTTTGGCTGTTTCGTTGTTGTTGCTATGGCCAAACAAAGCGGGTCATGTTCACAAAAAGAACAACAAACACAAATAAAAAGCAGAAAGACATTTTCCAAAAATGAAATTTGTGGTGCGAGAACAAAAACAATTTGTTTTTTCGACCGTCGTTTGACGGGCTTTTCAACTAGTATTCTATGATTTGTGCAAGGTTTATAGGTAAGCGTTTTTCAAAATAAAACCTCCAGCTTTTCTTCAACATCTTCGATAAGATTTTTCTATGCAGCTAAAAATATATATTTATTTATATAAAAATATTCATTCATTTCGGGGGGGTTTGATTACGATCATATCACAAACATTTCAATTGACCTTTCGACGCTTTATGTTCAATGGCAATTATAGCAGAGTGTGCTAAGGCGTTCTGTTATGGTGCCTGCAAACCCAGGTTCAACCCCTGCTCGGTGCGAAAAAGTTTTTCAAATTGTAAAAATTAGATAATACGAAAATAATAGTGTTAATAAAACATATGGATAAAAAAAAGTGTGAAATAGGTTGAAATTTTTTTTTTCGCTTTTTAAATTTCTTCATTCAAATTAACTTCTAGGGCACAACTTCTAAAGCAATGCAAAGGATCCAAAAGGGAGTACTTCCATCCTACGACAAACCCATGTAAAATTCATTGGAGATGATCCAGGTTTGCACTACTTCCGGATCACAGATTGGATCCCCAACTACTTTTTTGGAAGCTCTCTTTTTGCTGGGTAGTGAAAAAATTTCATTGGTGTGGTTGAAAGCAGGGCTGTGGAGTCGGAGTCCGAAGATTTTGCTGGAGTCGGAGTCGTAAAAATTTTGTTTGTCCGACTCCGGCTAAACTAAATTTTTTAAAACATTTCACATTTTTGTAACAAACAAGTGTTTACGAAAATTAGTTTCCATTGCGTTATTCATTCGATCAATGTACCGTATGACTGTAAATGCAAAACAAATTCCAATTACGGTGATCATTGTATGTATGTTTCCTAGAATGTTAGAGTGGCAGATGGGCTGAATCGATCCATTTTAATGCCCACCAACATAACAATTTATTTGAAATATTTCGAACAATCCATTTTATTTTTTTAATTTTATTTTACGACCATATAACAGGTTGGCTGATAAGAAAAACACATTTTTTGTCAAAATTCGTTTTTATTATTCACAAAAATTCCCTTCAAGAGCGATACGACAATTATAACGACCTTCCAATTTTTTGATACCATTTATAAACTGTTTGAAACTGACAACGAAGAAAATATTATTACAAATTACCCAAAATGTCTTTCTTAAATTTTTAATTAAAGTAATTAAATTAGTAATTAATTAGTGAAAATTAAACAAAATTTTCAACACTAAACTATAGCACCGATTGGTTTGGCCGAATATTATTTAGACTTAGAGAATGGAAAAACCACACTGTAAAAACAGAAAATTTAGATTATTTTTAGAAAATTTTAATAATCAGTATTACAAACGCTGACATCGCGCCGAAAAGTAAATGTTTTTCGACAAATTGAAGAAAATTTAGAAGATACACCCAGACCTCGCTTTGCGTCGCTGATACGTTCCCAAAAAAAAAAAAAAACACGACGCAAAGTGAATTATGAGTTTCTATGGCAAACTATACAAGGATTGGAGACAGATAAAAACGCAACTTCGAAAATCTGACGACGCAAAGTGAAATCTAGTACTAATTCAACAGCGACGCAACTTCGAAACAATGCAAAACGAAACGACGCAAACCGAGGTCTAGGTGTATAATAATTGTTTTGTTTACTTGTTAAAGACAATTTTGTAGTTTGAGGGAAAAATTTGGAGTTCAAAATTACAAGCACGTACGATTTTCGTATACCTTTAAGCTTCATTTGTATATTTTCCCTGTTTTTTACTACATTGAACTAACGTACACAAAAAATTATTAGAACAAAGGAGACTTTCTTCAAACATATAAATTCAATGAATTAAAGGGTTTACTTTTTGTTGAATCAATAGTTGGATCAATTTAAATACCGTGCATATTGCACTATAACTATCATTTAAAATTATAACAGATCCCTTATACACCCATAGAAAAAATCATGCACGGCGTGCTCATTTCAAAACGATTCGTTCATGAAAGTGAATCAACACACATGTGGTGTCAAACTGCACGGATGAAAAAGACTGTTTTTCATATGTTTGGCTATAAACATTATATGTTTGGAACACAAATTTTTAAACACAATATTTTTGAGTGCAAGCATATAATGTTCATAAACTAGCATAACATGTTTGGGACATATATGTTAATATGTTGGAACATATTATGTTTGGGACATAAAATGTTTGTAAATATAATATGCTTGGATGCAAACATATATTAATTTAGAAATAGCCTATAAACATATATGTGTTTAGTAGCTTGGAGCGCTATTTAACAGGGAGCGATATTGAATTAAGTTGGTGGTTGTTGCTTGTTATTACAAAATTAACATTTTATTTTTCCTTGGGCAATTGATCAGCTACTTCTTTGATCCTTACAAACTGTGTGGTCCGCTGTTCGAATCCCCGTCCGGCAAAAGGTAAAATTAAAATAAAAAAAATCATACAATTGAATAATTTCTTCTACAATGTTTGTATTACAGAAAAAGGTGCTAAGCACTAAAAAATCTCGTGGTAGTGAGAAAGATGTGGGGGAATATACAATTGGGCAGAAACAAAATTTTGAGCATTCAGGTCGAAAACCTATGTTGTTAGCACCTATATTACCTGTTTATTTTCATAATTCATTTAGATTGTAAATATATAAATAAATAAATAAAATTTTGAGCACAATATTGTTTGGGAGAATTTTTTTTAAGCATATAATATTTTTGGGTGCAAAATGCTTCCAAACATATTATATGTTCACATAATAACATATTGTTTTTTGGAAGACAACATTATTGAATTTGGGTGCAAAAATACAAAATGTTTGGAACTTAGACTACCCAAACATATATTGTTTAGACCAATATGCTTTCAAACATATTATATATTGGAAGAGATCAAACATATAAATGTTTGGGCAATAGCCAAAAATGTATATGCTTGAAGCAAAATATGTTTGGGAGTATATGTTACAGAAGCGATTTTTTGTGAGCGTGTGAGAACAGGCGGTGTCAATCTGACAACGATAAAATGACACCATGCGTTGTCAAAACAACAACCAGCGTTCATGATCTGAAAACGTTATGGTTACGACTTTATAAACAAAATTAAAAAAAGATTTCCGCTAGCGTGACTCGAACCTGTGTTTTCTGCACCATACGCGTTAACAGTCGTCTTAGCACATTGCACCACCGAGGAGTTGCCATAATAACGTCTAACGATTATTTTAAGACTTATCATGGCCAAAGAAAAACGAATGCCGTTCATGAAATCGTGAGCGCCCGTGGACGAAATTGTGAACATTCCGTTTTGATTTTTTGTGAACGTTTCCGTTTCATTTTGTCACCGTCCGTTCACGAATATGCAACGTAATTTTTTCTATTAGTGTCCCAACGCAAGATATAACATATATTAAAAGTGAACAAATATATAAGGCTTTAAGAGTGACGTGGGTGGCCAGTATGGGAGACACTCCCACTCGCCCAGACATTGACAATTCGACAATTCCGTCGACAGCGTCAGCAATTGTAGACGGCTGCCTGCCGGGGCCCCTCAGTTGTATGTCCGACCAAGGTGTGCGTATACCACACACACTCACATATGTGTGCGAATGTACGTATGCGTACTAGAGGTGTGCACGTGACATGAAATTGTCGTGACTCACGAAAATTTTCTTGATTCGTGCGTGAGTCGTGAGTCACGCTCATGACAACAGCGTGAGTGTGCGTGAGCGTGATTAACAAACCAAAATGTCGTGCGTGAGCGTGAGTCACGAAAATAATATGTTCGTGAGTGTGCGTGAACAACGAATTACACTCACGAAAATATTCCTGCTCACCAACATAAAACGCTTAAGAGTTAAATTCAATTACAATTTTAGTGACACCTGGGATGTTAAGAGATGTTAAGAGTTCTCGATTTTAATAATGCTCATGTTTTCAGACACTTCGGTAAGGTAAATTAATCATAAAATTATTCGTGAGTCACGATATTTTTCGTGAGTCACGGTATTTTTCGTGAGTCACGACGTTTTCGTGCGTGAGTGTGCGTGAGTATAATCTATGTCCGAGATCATGGTGGTCAGAAAGAAACGAAAGAATCTCTTTGTTTTCAATACGAGCAGAGTAAACTAAATCCGATTAATAAAAAAGGACCCCTTTATATCAGCAAGGTCTATAAAAACCCAACTGCAGCGCGATCCTTCTACAAGATCAATTCACAGCAGAACTATTGACGGTGGGTAAAAAAATACCGAAGTGCAAAAAACAGTTTTATTTCTACTAAAAATGGACAAGCCTGGATCGAATTTGCAAAGGAGCATCTTAACTGAAATAAAGCACACTGAAGTATGGTCCTTTCCTCTGAAGAATCGAAGTTCAATGTAAATAGTTTGGATGGATTCAAACTTGTACGCAGACCTAAAGTTGAAAGCCTTTATCCTCGTTATACCAAAGATAGGATCGGTCCGATTAATAGGTTAGGTGGCAGCCTGATATTTAAGGCTCACTTAGACTATACTATACTATATATGTAATATTATGGATCGTTCCGCCCTAATATCACATATTTTATGTACTGGCCAATACCACAATCCCCGCCTTGCATACACAAGGTCGTGGGTTCGATTCCTGCTTCGACCTAACACCAAAAAGTTTTTCAGAGGTGGATTATCCCACCTCAGTAATGCTGGTGATGGTTTCAAAGCTTCTCTAAGTGGTTTCACTGCAATGTGGAACGCCGTTCGGACTCGGCTATAAAAAGGAGGTCCCTTGTCATTGAGTTTAACATGGAATCGGGCAGCACTCAGTGATAAGAGAGAAGTTCACCAATGTGGTATCACGATGGACTGAATAGTCTAAGTGAGCCTGATACATCGGGCTGCCACCTAACCTAACCTAACCATGGATCGTTCGTGTGTAAAGACATCTTGTAAAATGCAATATTGCCAAACGCAGAAGAAGAAATGCCACTGAAATTGTAACCATATCAGCATTGAATGCCATATCCGTAGATATAGAGTACACAGAAAAAAATTTCCGTAGTTAAACTAACGCTAAATTTAACTTATTTTTATTGTAAAAAATTATTTGTTAGTAGTTAAATTTGATTACTTTTTGCGAAATTTTCCGCAGCCCAATGAAATTTTCGTATATTAACTTTGTCATTCCGTTTGTAACACATCGAAATATTGATCTAAGACCCCATGAAGTATTTATATTCTGGGTCGTGGTGAAATTCTGAGTCGATCTTAGCATGTCCATCCGTCCGTCCATCTGTTGAAATCACGCTAACTTCCGAACGAAACAAGCTATTGACTTGAAACTTGGCACAAGTAGTTGTTATTGATATAGGTCGGATGGTATTGCAAATGGTCCACTTTTACGCATAGCCCCCATATAAACGGACCCCCAAATTTGGCTTGCGAGGCCTCTAAGAAAGCAAATTTCATCCGATCCGGCTGAAATTTGGTACATGGTGTTAGTATATGGTCTCTAACAACCATGCAAAAATTGGTCCACATCGGTCCATAATTATATATAGCCCCCATATAAACCGATCCCCCGATTTGGTTTGCGGAGCCTCTAAGAGAAGCAAATTTCATTCGATCCGGCTGAAATTTGGTACATGATGTTAGTATATGGTCTCTAATGACCATGCAAAAATTGGTCCATATCGGTCCATAATAATGTATAGCCCCCATATAAACCGATCACCAGATTTGACCTCCGGAGCCTCTTGGAAGACCAAATTCATCTGATTCAGTTGAAATTTGGTACGTGATGTTAATATATGGTCTCAAACACCCATGCAAAAATTGGTCGACATCGGTCCATAATTATATATAGGCCCCATATAAACCGATCCCCAGATTTGACCTCCGGAGCATCTTGGAAGGGCAAAATTCCTCCCATTCGGTTGAAATTTGGTACGTGATGTTAGTATATGGTATCCAACAACCATGCAGGAATTGGTTCATATCAGTCCATAATTATATATAGCTCCCATATAAACCGATCGCCAGATTTGACCTCCGGTGCCTTTTGGAGAAGCAAAATTCATCCGATCTGGTTAAAATTTGGTACGTGGTGGTAGTATATGATATTTAACAACCATGCCAAAAGTGGTCCGTATCAGTCCATAATCATTTATAGCCCCCATATAAACCGATCCCGAGATTTGGTTTTGGAGCCTCTTGGAGGAGCAAATTTCATCCGAGTGAGTTGAAATTTATGGATGACAGTCTTTCGTAGAAGTTCCTACGCAATCCATGGTGGATGGTACTTAAGATTCGGCCTGGCCGAACTTACGGCCGTATATACTTGTCTTTTTTTTTTTTTTTTTAAGTATGTCTCAAATATTTTATGAACAAAACTTGAGTATAAGGTTCGATGGCCGTACACATAAGTTCAATATGAACTAAAGCAAATGAAACTTTTCGTACGATTCCCAAAAATAGTAAGAATGAACTACAGTATGGTTAAAATGGTCATGATTTGGCGCCAATGATTTTCTTCTTAGCTTTTATACACCCAGAAAAAAGTGACACCTTCTTTAAATGAACTCATTGTGAAGAAAGTTGAACTTCGTATAGCGCAAAAGACATTTTTATTTGTTTGAACGATGTGATTTTCGTAGTAATTAGGTAGAATGCATTCTATATATTAGTTAACATTTTCCTATATTTATGTACCACTATACTACAGAATGAAAAAATTTAACTGAATTGAATTCATATGTGAAATGATTTTATTGAACTTTTTTCATTCATTTGGACAAATTTTACATATTTTACATATTCAAAGTTAGAACTGCTGCCTTCGTTTTTAAATACAATTTTATTTATTTATATAGGCAATGTTTTCATCAATAACAGACATGTTTTATTAATATATTAAATATTTTTATTAAGAATCACCAGCATCGACTGGACTTGGAATATTAGTTTATTATTCCACTATTTTCAATTTCCATATAATGTTATCCACTGTAAAACATATTTTTTTCTTGTTCTTGTACCTTTCAGTTTTAATAGGTTGCTGCCTAACGATTTTGTCCTCCTTTTACAAGTTCAATACCTACAAATATAAAAACTCATAAACCAATTTTTTCACAAAAGGTTAGCGTCATTGAATGTTACCTGATAATTGAAGATTTCAAAATGAAGACGAAGGGGTTGTTATTCACGAACATTGAAAGACGTATTGTTTGTCATTTATGTTCAATAATTTTCAAAAAAAACAAAAATTTTCTCAATAAATTAAAATAACAAATATTTTATTTGTTATTTATTATATAATTTTACTATATTATTTTTTAACAATCTCTCCGTATACCAAAAACAACCCACGCGCAAACATATCGGTAGAAAATTTTCCTATATTCTAAAAGTGTGTTTAACAATCTCTCCGTATACCACAACAACGCGATTCCAACTAAAAAAACAACCCACGCGCAAACATATCGATTACACCCACGCGCAAACACATCGATTACGATGACAGATATCGATTACAGGTAGACAATAGGAAAATATAGGAAAATTTCCTATATTCTAACAAGTGTGTTTCCTTAAGTTTTGAAAGGATTGCATACTTCTTAGTACGAATGAACTAAAATATTTTTCTATGCCAAGTGTTATTCGTATGTATGATAAGCTTTCTATAATAAAGGAAGTCAGAATTATCATTTTATAAGAAATTTTACTAAATTTGAGGAAACTTGGTTTTAGTTCGGTTTTTGTTTGTTTTTACGAATGCTTTGTTATCAGTGTATAAAATTTTCTTGTTCAGTAGTAAATTCTTATACTCCGCGAAGAAAACAGTATTAGTAAAATTCTATTCCTTATTCTAGTTAATGAACTATTCCTAACTGCTTTCAGCTTAGGATTTTTTTTTTACTGAAACAAGTAAATTTTATTATTTCAGACAAAAAATTAACTTAATGGAAATAAAATGGCTAAACTAAATTGATGAACATTTTTTCCTTTTGTTTCGAAGGCACTTTTTTCTGGGTGTATAATTAATGAATGATGTGAATTTGTTATTACTTTTTATAAGTAAAAAGAGTTATTCTTGTATTATTTAACCCTAGCTTAGGCACCAATGTTTTTCTACATTATCTGCGCCACTATTTACATATGTAATAATTTTGTTTCTTTGCTTATTTTGAACTTCATAACCGCTTTTTTATGTTTGTTTTGCATTCTGATATTCGCTACCGAAAAAATATTGTTGTTTTTGAACATTATCTGTTCGACATTATTGAAATCGGTTCAGAGTTAGATATAGCTCCCATATTTATCTTTCGCCAGATATACACCCATATTACCACAGACGCCAAAGACGCTGATCTACGTTAAATTTTTCGCAGGGAGTAGAATTAATATTCTTATGCGAAATTTGGTTGAAATCGGTTCAGTTTTAGATATAGCTCCCATATATATCTTTAGTCCGATTTATACACATATGACCACAGAGGCCAAATTTTACTCCGCTTTACATGAGAATGAAGTGGGGGAATATCATATGGAAAACGACGGTGAACTATCTGAATTATACAGGTAGTAATTTTTGGTTAGTAAAAACGGATTTAAATTGGATAAAAATCCTCAATGGAGCGAAACCATGAAATTGTTCGCGAATCTTGTTTTAACGACTTCAAACCAAGTACAAAAAACAAATTGAGCATTGTAGACACATTATCGGTGAACCTATACAAACGTTGCCTATTTCTTTTATGCCTGATGAAGGTGATAGAGTATATTCAAAAGTAAAACCGCTTGCTATATGTGCTACCATGGTGAGAAAAAAGGAAGCGTCCAACAAGGCAAAAATGTGGCAATGTAAAAAACCAGTCTGTGTGGAGCACAGCTGGGAGCAAACCAAATGCTACAGTTGCCCAAAATATATATATATATATATATATATATATATATATATATATATATATATATATATATATATATATATATATATATATATATATATATATATATATATATATATATATATATATATATATATATATATATATATATATATATATATATATATATATATATATATATATATATATATATATATATATTTTAATTTTGATTTCCTCTTCTTTTATTTGTATTATTTTCATATGAAATAATTCTAAACAAATCAACTAAAAGTATCTTAAACCACAATATTTACATTTGTAAATAGAGGCAGATTTTGAAGAAAAATACAAAAGTGTTTTGAAAAATTGCTATATTGTAAAAAATATTGCTAAATTTGTACATATTATGAAATAGCACGAAAAATTAGCCACTGAGTCCAAATTTCATAAAACTCGGATAAATATTGTTGAAATGGCAGGAGTGTCAAAAATGAAATATTTACATTTGTATATAGTGCCAAAGCTAGGGTTAATTAAATTTAGGTAATTACTGTTATGAATACAAAAAAAAAATAATTCACATAGCGTTTCTTAATAAGTAACTGCCTATCGAGTTCGTGCATATGTTTTGTCGCACACTGTACCTGTATATTCATATGCCAATTAGGAACTTAACTACCGGTCAAAGTTAACAGGAGAGATCATATCCGCAATTTACTTTTTGTAACTGCCAAAATCTAAAGGAGCTACATGAAAATGGCCGATAATCAGTTAAGTGTAAAAGTAGTTGAGTTATGTTGGATGTAAATATAATTTAATGGAAACAAATTCTAACAAAATAAAGTTCTGGCTAATTGCATTCGCTACCTCTCTTCAGTAATAACAAGTATATACGGCCGTAAGTGCGGCCAGGCCGAAGCTTATGTACCCTCCACCATGGATTGCGTAGAAACTTCTACTGAAGCCGATGGCAAGGTATCTTAAAACTTCCTAACAACGTAATATATACCACATAGTCCATACGTGGTATATATTAAACTACAAAAGGGCCGATTAAATACGTATATAATTAAGTTTAAAGTTTCTATAGAAATAAAATTTTGACAAAATAAAATTTTGACAAAATTTTCTATAGAAATAAAATTTGGAAAAAATTTTCTATACACAGAAAAAAAAGTGTCTCGTAAATTTAAGAAGATTTTTACAATAATTTATTACAAGAATTTTCCAGAATTTTAGTTCATTTTTCGTATTTTCTACGAAAATTAACTACACGAAAGGAAATTTTACAAATTCTAAGTAGCAATCGTTTAGTTCATGGCCTACAAAATACGATGGAAATTTCCTTAAAAAATTTCTTAACTGGTAGTTAAAAATTCGTTTGTCATGCTATAAAACTACTTGTGAAATGTAAAGTATTTTCTAAATAATAAGTGCAATTTACCATAAGATTTTTTTGTATGAGAAAATATTTTTTTACGAAAAATGAACTTGAAAGTGGACAGCAATTTCTTACTGACAATTCCTATGGTTAATAATTGTTGGTAAAAAATTTCCCAATGAAATATTTTTAGTTCACATGTAATTAAATTTATAGACATTTTCGTCAAAAATGGGTAGATATCATTTCATGAAGTTTTTGCTATTTTTAAGTTAAACGTTTCATCGTTCTTATACTGATATGCATTTAAGAGTATTGTTTTTAGAGTAAATTGTGGACAGATGCGATGAACTAATGCATAGTACAGAGATCTTTCTCGTCAAAGTGGAATATGTTTAATGTAAAGATGATGTTACTTGCATTTTTTTTTTGAGAGTGAGAGCATGCAATGCAATAATGAGAAATGTTAGCGAGTGATGGGGATGTTGTGTACATCTGAGCGTGGGGTTGTTTTTGTTCTTTCAGTGGTTTGTGTGTGTGTTTATTATTGGCGAATGGTTTATTTGTCTGGATGAGGTGTTGTTTTCAATGAAGGCACATGTGTTTTTGTTGTTGTAGGAATGGTTTGGTTTTGCTTGCCAAACAAAGCATGCTTCAGTTATATAGTTGGCGTTGGCGTGGGCTGTTGCATCTTTTTAGCAAGTATGTAACAAGGGAATATAAAGGTATGGAATATTTTGTTTTTTTAGACATATATTGGTGTTTGTTTATTAAAACTTTGAAATGAAAGTTATTAATATTTTAGCGATGAGATGTACGATGGCGAAGTAATGATCGGTAGCTTAGAAAAAAGTTATTAAGAATGTTCAATATTTAGGAAAAAATGCTGAAATGGAAAGTATATTGAAATTGTTTTATCTAATTTAATTTTTATTATTCAATGTAAAAAATAAATATTCAATTTCAGAGTAACTCCAGATGAATTTGGAAAATTGTTTGTTACACCTCAGCGTATAGTTTAATGATAAATAGGTAAGAGTTCTTTTTCAATGTGGTTTTCTTTTAAAAAATAATATTCTTTATGTATATTATTATTTGCTAATTATTATTATTATTTTTTTAACAAGTTTCATGTTTTTCTTTGTTGTAAAAAAATATCTAAGTTAAGAGCAACCCCAGATGGATTCGGGCAAATTTTTATATTTCTCCTCAGCGTATAATTTAATAGATAAGTGGTAAGTTTTCTTTTAAAAATTGGCTTTCTTCTCACTAGAATATTTACGTTTTAATGACATTTTTATTGTCAAAAATTACAGGTTTTAATACCTTATTTTAGTATTACTTTAATCAAATATTTTTGGAAAATTTTTGTTACACCTCAGCATATAGTTTAATCATAAATTGGTAAGTATTCTTTTTAAAATGTGGCTTTCTTTTAAAAAGGATATTTTTTATTTATATCATTATTTGCTAATTATTATTATTATTTTTTTTTTGAAACTAGTTTAATGTTTTTCTTTGTTGTAAAAAAAATATTTAATTTCAGAGCAACCCCAAAATGGATTCGGGCATATTTTTATATTCCTCCTCAGCGTATAATTTAATAGAGAAGTGGTAAGTTTTTTTTTAAAAATTGGCTTTCTTCTCACTAGAATATTAACGTTTTAATGACATTTTTATTGTCAAAAATTACAGGTTTTTAATACCTTATTTTAGTATTACTTTAATCAAATATTTTTGGAAACAAATTTAATATTTTTATTGTAAAAAACAAATATTTAATTTCAGAATAACAATTTGGAAACACTTTTATGAATTGGTAAGCTTTCTTTAACATTCTTTTAACCAGAATATTTAGTTTTTTTATGCATATTATTTCTTTAATTAGATTTTTTGGAAACCAATTTAATGTTTTTTATTTAATGTAAAAAATAAATATTTAATTTCAGAGTATCCCCAAATGAATTTCGATAACTTTTTAACCTCAGCGTATAATTTAATAGAGAATTGGTAAGTTTTATATTAAAACTTTGGCTTTCTTTTGACAAGAATATTTATTGTATTATGTCCTTCACATCGATAACAACACAGTTTTATGAGTTAATATATTACTTAATTCGTTATTTCTCTAATTGTTTCAGGTACAAAGTTTATGAGGTACGTTTATCTAAGAAAAGTTGAATTCCCTACACCATTTAATAAAATGCCCCAAATATGGTAAGTTACAAGCTAATTTAAAAAGATTAAAAATTATATTTTATTACATGTTTTATTACATTTTTTTCAGCAAGATATGTGAATATACTAACGATGAATAAAAAACTAAGGAAAAGTCAAAATGTCCAAATAGCGATTTAAAATAAACTACTTTCTTGTTCCACGTGGTCATAATTTTTATTCACAAAAACATTGAATAAAAACTTTCATCATAAGTTTTTATAATAAAGTACATTTGCTTAAAGAAAGTTGAATTTTAATGTATGAAAATTTTCACAATAGTAAAACGGGTTGTTGTTCCTTTAATTATTTAATTTCTCTGTACTGTGGAATGATTGATTTAAAAATAGTTTAGTCGTCGACATTTTAAAGAGACTATTAACCACATTTTATTATCGGGTTTCCCAAAAAATAAGCAGATAAACCGAAATAATACTGACTTTTTAACTTGGTAGGGATATATAAATCTTATTGTGTTGTAAAAATGAACTAAAATACAATGCTATAGATTAACTAAAATTTAAGAGAATTATAAACTAGACAAGTTGAAAAAAATCTTAAGGGCTAAATCATGGTCAATATTATTACAGTTTAGTTCATTTTGCAATGGAAAAGGGTTCACTGTTTTTTCAGTGTAGAAATAAAATTTTGACAAAATTATCTATAGAAATAACATTTTGACAAAATTTTCTATAGAAATAACATTTTGACAATGTTTTCTATAAAAATAAAATTTTGGTAGATTATTTTTGGCTCGAGTGGCAACCATGATTATGAACCGATATGGACCAATTTTTGTGTGATTGGGGATCGGCTATATATAACTATAGACCGATATGGACCACTTTTGGCATGGTTATTAGCGGCCTTGTACTAACTCCACGTTTAAAATTTCAACCGGATCGGATGAATTTTGCTCCTCCAAGAGGCTCCGGAGGACAAATCTGGGGGATATATATAATTATGGACCGATATTGACCAATTCTTGCATGGTTGTTAGAGACCATATACTAACACCATGTACCAAATTTCAGCCGGATCGGATGAAATTTGCTTCTCTTAGAGCAATCGCAAGCCAAATTTGGGGGTCCGTTTATATGGGGGCTATACGTAAAAGTGGACCGATATGGCCCATTTGCAATACCATCCGACCTACATCAATAACAACTACTTGTGGTTACAGGCGGAATTTCAAGTGTGGTGGGATATTAAGCCACCATGCAGCGAAATTTAAAGTCATCCACTGGGTTGCTAACTTCACGGCCCAGTGGACGGGTATCGACTGGAGTTATAAATTTGGGCAATGACCACGAGTTAGGCCCAATTAATCGACCTGTAGACGGGTCGACAGGTGGCGACACTTTGACAAGTCGTACTTTTTCTAAGGTAACGACATCAAAAGGAGGTAATCCCTCACGAAAGATATTCAAGGAACGCAGAAATGCTTTGTTTATCCTAAAGAAGTTAGGATCAGTCGACCCAAGCACGCTGTCGGCTAAACAAAGCGATTCCTTAAAATGGGCTCGAGGGATTCTTGAGGCTGGAAAAAGGGAACGATCACCGGATGAGCTGCCATCCTCCAAGAGGGATCAAAGATCGTTTGTCTCAGTTGCTAAAGACAGCCTTGTGATGGCTGTCATTAATAAAGGAGCATTGGACGGTATGGTTCCAAAGCAAAAATGGGGGAAATTGAGAATGCTCTGTCTGTCGTGCTGGAAAAGTTTCCCGGGCCAGATCCTCGACACCAAGAGGCTGGTTGGTATCAAGGACGATTTAAGCTAGTCGCATTTGAGGACCAGAGGTCTATAGAATGTTTTAAAGCTGCTCTGATACTAATTGGTGAAGTGTGGGAAGGAGCTGTTCTAGAGTTAGTCAAGAAGAAAGACATACCGGCTAGACCTAGAGCACATGCGTGGATACTTGCAAACCCTTCTGACCCTGAATCTATTTTAAATAGACTGAAACGATGCAATCCAGATCTTCCAACAGCTGATTGGAAGGTTGGCCGTTTGGATGAAGTGGATGGACCAAGACGGCATGCAGTGTTTATATTGAACACTCAGTCTTTGCCACATCTAGCAAAGTCTCAGGACCGTGTATGTTGTGGCTTTCACTATATTCAAATGAAGGTATATAAAGGATTCAGAAATGGACAAGCCTCTGTCTGAATCTATATAATTGCTAAAACCGAGCATAACTTGTTTCTGCTTCCTTCAATGTCGTTGCCAATTTAGAAATAGCCAAATGCAAATATTGGGTATCTTCGGTCTACATGGGACATGACAGGGAGATGCCTCCATTTGCCGTTAAGACCTTAGTTGAGAAGTCACTGAAAACAAAGACGAAACTCATTATGGGATGCGAATGCGCATCATAGTATATAATACTAATGCAAGGTCGCTAATAGAGTTTATTTTGCGAACTAATCTGGTAGTTTGCAACAAGGGAGATGCCGCAACCTTTGTCGCTAAAAACAGGCAAGAGGTTTTGGACATCACCTTGGCCTCGCAAGAACTGAATGAAATGATATCTGAGTGGCAGGTTTTAAGTGAACACAGCTTCTCAGATCATCGCTACATTAGTTTCAAATTTGATGTTCATACCACCAAGACCATATTTCCGCCAAATGTTAGGAAAGCTGACTGGAATAGGTATAGGGAATCGTTCAATATGATGATACCGGAAATAACAGAGACAAATATGAGAAATTTGCAAGATATCGAACACGCAGTGGAGCGGATTACTAAGGCCTTCAACATCTCACTGAAAGCTGTTACCCTAGAGGGAAGCCAAGGGGAAAAATCGACCACCATGCTGGTCTACGGAATTAAGTAATATGAGGAAATCCTGCAGGAAGCTCTTTAACAAGGCAAAGTCCACTAGAACCCCTGAGGATTTGGACGCTTACAAGAAGAATCTGAGAGGATACAAGCGAGAACTGAGAAATGCTCAGCATAACTCTTGGAATGATTACTGCAGCAGTATTGAGAATACGTCCGAGGCTTCCAGACTACGGAAGGTTCTAGCATCCACCAACTCCGCTCCAGGTTTCATTAAAACATCGGAGGGCAATTGGACAACGACCTGTGCACAGTGGTCGATCCCTTTGGCCAAAACTAAAAAATCAAAGTTAGAAATTTGTCAAAAAGTGTGGCACCACTGTTTCTTATGCAAACAAGGTTTTGCAATGTGTACTTGTTTTTGTTTTATTACATCTGTACTCTTTAAGAACTGCTTCAAAAGAGAGAGCAAGTAAGCAGTTGGTTTTTGAAGTGTTAAAAAGTATAACATTAAGTGCACTGTTAAATAAATAAAACAAAAGAAAACAAACAATTATATCGAAATAGATCGAAATGAATATTGAACTAAATGGTATTAACTATATTTTAAAATAAAAAAATATATAAAACTTGTTTTAAATTTGTTATAAAATCAATTTTTCTCAGTCTCATTGTTTCGTGTTCGTTCGTTCTTATATGTAAATTTTATGTAGAGTTTTAGTTGTGTTCCCCCCTGAAGTCTCCAATGGGATTTTTTGTGATTTATTAGTTAATATTTCAAAATTCCAAATTGATAAAAATCAGCTGCTTTCTTTTGCCCCCCTTTGTGCTATCTCCCTAATACCGAAGTGGTCTTGTTTCTTTATATCCAAATATGAATTTTTGTGTGGTGTTTATTACCACTAGTTTACACTGAAAATGAAGGTTAACAAATTGTTTATGAAACCGTTTTTGAGATATCCCGTTATTATACCTCGAGCTAGTAATGTCCGAGTATATCGTTGTTTGTACTTGAATGCAAGGTATTGATATGTCAAACAAACGTGTATAATAAAATCTGTGATAAGTTAAGTGGTTCAAAATATATCGATGAAAATAGGGCGAATTTTCAAAACAATCTTGTTTTACAACTTCATGAAAATCGGATAAAAACTACTGCCCTTGGAGTAAAATCGGTAGATCGGTCTGTACGTGGGTTATACCAGTACATGGGCTGATTCACCTCATTTCCGTTATATCTATTTGTGATCTTAAAATAATTCTAGATTTTAAATTTAGGCAAATGGGATAAAAAGTACATTTTCAAGAAGCCCAAAAATAAAATCGGTATATCGCTATATATAGGGGCTATACCAACACATCAACCTATAATCATCATTTTCTTCACACCTATTTGTGGTTCTAAAATACCTCTGTATTTGAAGTTGAAGGCAAATCGGATAGAAAATACGGTTTCTAGAAGCCCAAGAAGTAAAATCGGGAGATCGGTCTTTATTGGGGGTTATACCAAAACGTCATCAATCAATCCAATTTTATCATTAAATAGTCCGAACCGAAGTTTCACGCTGATACCTATACTGGAAGTATTTTTGGCCGCAACTCCATATAGCACCGACCACTGTGCAGTGAGGAGACGCTGGAGGTACTATTGGACACACATTTTCCTGGAAATCAGACGGTTGAACCAGGTTCTGGCGGTGCCACAGTGGCTCAGCGGTCGTTTCCTATCGAGGAAATTGTATCGGAATCTAGAATAAGATGGGCGTTAAATAGCTTTAGACCATTCAAATCCCCCGACCTGATTGAATTACTCCGGCGGAGTTACAAGCAGTGACTGACAAAATTATCCCCTGGTTGTCGGCGATATATAAAGGATGTATCAACTTATCATATATCCCAGGAAAGTGGAGGGAAACAAAAGTCGTTTTCATCCTAAAGCGGGAAAAGCCTCTCACTTGAATGCGAAGGATTTCCGACTAATCAGCTTATCATCATTCCTACACGCTCACAAAAAATCGCTTCTGTAACATATACTCCCAAACATATTTTGCTTCAAGCATATACATTTTTGGGTATTGCCCAAACATTTATATGTTTGATCTCTTCCAATATATAATATGTTTGAAAGCAAACATAAACAATATATGTTTGGGTAGTCTAAGTTCCAAACATTTTGTATTTTTGCATCCAAATTCAATAATGTTGTCTTCCAAAAAACAATATGTTATTATGTGAACATATAATATGTTTGGAAGCATTTTGCACCCAAAAATATTATATGCTTAAAAAAAATCTCCCAAACAATATTGTGCTCAAAATTTTATTTATTTATTTATATATTTACAATCATAATGAATTATGAAAATAAACAGGTAATATAGGTGCTAACAACATAGGTTTTCGACCTGAATGCTCAAAATTTTGTTTCTGCCCAATTGTATATTCCCCCACATCTTTCTCACTTCCACGAGATTTTTTAGTTCTTAGCACCTTTTTCTGTAATACAAACATTGTAGAAGAAATTATTCAATTGTATGATTTTTTTATTTTAATTTTACCTTTTGCCGGACGGGGATTCGAACAGCGGACCACACAGTTTGTAAGGATCAAAGAAGTAGCTGATCAATTGCGCAAGGAAAAATAAAATGTTAATTTTGTAATAACAAGCAACAACCACCAACTTAATTCAATATCGCTCCCTGTTTAATAGCGCTCCAAGCTACTAAACACATATATGTTTATAGGCTATTTCTAAATTAATATATGTTTGCATCCAAGCATATTATATTTACAAACATTTTATGTCCCAAACATAATATTTTTTAACATATTAACATATATGTCCCAAACATGTTATGCTAGTTTATGAACATTATATGCTTGCACTCAAAAATATTGTGTTTAAAAATTTGTGTTCCAAACATATAATGTTTATAGCCAAACATATGAAAAACAGTCTTTTTCATCCGTGTACTTAAGACTCTGGAGAGGATGATAGATATTTATCTTAGAACTAGCATCGATTCAAGTTTGTTCTCGAAACGACAGCATGCATACTCGAAGGGCATGTCTACTGAGACCGCATTGCATGAACTAGTCAGCTTTATTGAAAGCTCACTATCTGTCAAAGAATACACAATCGTGGCGTTTCTAGACATCGAAGGGGCGTTCAATAATGTCCATCCGAGCTCGATTATAAAGGGACTGACAACTCTGAATGTTGATCCATGTATACTCAGGCTGTTGGACGAACTGCTAATGAAGAGACGTATTTCAGCCACACTAGGGCAACAAACATACAAAGGTATGTGAACAGAGGCACTCCCCAAGGAGGAATTCTCTTTGGAATGTTGCTATAAATAACCTTCTGGTTACCCTAGAAAAAAAAGGATACAAGTGGTGGCATAAACCGATGATGCGGCTCTAGCATCAGGGGAAAATTCCCATCCACAATCAGAGATATTATTCAGAGGGCCCTCCGGATGACTGAGAAATGGGCGAAAGACAATGCTCTTGGGGTAAATCCTGCAAAGACAGAACTAGTCATGTACTGCAAAGATCGCAAAACTCTCACGGTTAGGCCCATTTCCTTAGGGGGTATTGAAATTCCCTTTGGTGAGTGTGCCAACTGAACTTTAATCTTAATATTGAAGAAAGGGCGAGAAAAGCAACGGTAGCTTTGTACTCGTGCAAAAAGGCAATAGGAACAAGTATATACGGCCGTAAGTTCGGCCAGGCCGAAGCTTATGTACTCTCCATCATGGATTGCGTAGAAACTTCTTCTAAACACTGCCATCCACAATCGAATTACTTAAGTTGCGGTAACGCTTGCCGATGGCAAGGTATCTTAAAACCTCCTAACACCATCTTCTAAATTGTCCATACCTGGTATATATTAAATCAAAAAAGATCGATCCAATACGTATATAATTCAGTTTGACAAAGTAAACATAAAATTTTGACAAAATTTTCTACAGAAATAAAATTTTAACAAAATTTTTTATAGAAATAAAATTTTGACAAAATTTTCTTTAGAAATAAAATTTGGTAGATTATTTTTGGCTATAGTGGCAACCATGATTATGAACCGATATGGACCAATTTTTGTGTGATTGGACCAATTTTGGTATGGTTGTTAGCGACCATATACTAACACCACGTTCCTAATTTGAACCGGATCGGATGAATTTTGCTCCTCCAAGAGGCTCCGGAGGTCAAATCTGGAGAACGTTTTATATGGGTGCCATATATAATTATGGACCGATATGGACCAATTCTGGCACGGTTGTTAAAGATCATATACTAACACCATGTTCCAAATTACAACCGGATTGGATGAAATTTGCTTCTCTTGGAGACTTCGCAAGCCAAATCTGGGGATCTGTTTATATGGGGGCTATATATAATTATGGACCGATGTGGACAAATTTTTGCACGGTTGTTAGAGACCATATACCAACATCATGTACACTCAAAAAAAAAAAAGTGAACTCTCTATTTCACTAAAGCCATATTAACTTTATATTAGTTCATAGAATCATTATGTTTGGAAAAAGTTTATTTTAGTCAAATAATTTTTTGCGTATGTGCGTATGGCGTTCAATAATGTCCATCCGAGCTCGATATTAAATGGACTGACAACTCTGAATGTTGATCCATGTATACTCAGGCTGTTAGACGAACTGCTAATGAGGAGACGTATTTCGGCCACACTAGGACAAGGACAAGGAGTTCTGTCACCTCTTCTTTGGAATGTTGCTATAAATAACCTTCTGGTTACTCTAGAAAAAGAAAGGATAAAAGTGGTGGCATACGCAGATGATGTAGCTCTGGCAGTCAGGGGAAAATTCCCATCCACAATCAGAGATAGTATTCAGAGAGCCCTCCGGATGACTGAGAAATGGGCGAAAGACAATAGTCTTGGGGTAAATCCTGCAACGACAGAATTAGTCATGTACTGCAAAGATCGCAAAACTCCCACGGGTAGGCCTATTTCCTTAGGGGGTATTGAAATTCCCTTTGGTGAGTGTGCAAAATACCTTGGCGTTATTTTGGACAGGAAGCTGAACGTTAAGCTTAATATTAAAGAAAGGGCGAGCAACTGTAGCTTTGTACTCGTGCAAAAAGGCAATAGGAAAAAAGTGGGGACTATGACAAGCCCATGCAAAATTCATTGGAGATGACCCAAGTTTGCACTTCTTCCGGATCACAGATTGGGGATCCAAACTACTTTTTTGGAAGCTCTTTTTGCTGGGTAAAGTTCAGCGTATGGCGTGTTTGTGTATTTCAGGTGCATTCAGCAAGACAGGAACAAATTCCTTAATGTCATATTGCATCTATTGCCTTTAGACATTTTGGCCAAACAGTCAGCTGCAACAACGGCTGTGCGGTTGCGCGAGCTATCGCTGTGGTCGGAAAAAAGTTACGGTAACAGTTCGGTCCTCAAAATAATGCCAGATGTGCCTAACGTAGTGGATTACACTTTGGCGAGTCCACTTTTCGACAAAAAGTTTGAGACTCTAATCCCCAACAGTGAGGCGTGGTGCGCACAGACCCCGGGGAATAAAGAATATATAGATTTCTACACTGATGGCTCCAAATTGGATGGACAAGTGGGGTTGGGAGCATATTCTAAAGGGTGATACGGTCAAAATTTGGTCAAGGGAAAACGCGTGTAAATCGGTGAAATCGTTTATTTAAAAAATCATATTAAATTTCTTTTTCAAGTTCAATTAGTATAAAATTCAGGAAAAATATTCAGTTAGGCTTTCGCTTTTCCAAATCCGAATTGCCGGGCCTCACGCTTGACACCTGCCATCAGATTTTGTACAGCCATCTTGTCCACCTTCTTCGCCGCATAAAGCCAGTTTGCCTTGAACTGCTGCTCGTCCTTAGCAGTTTTTTGGTCTTCTTTAGGTTCCGCTTGACAATAGCC
Organism: Haematobia irritans; assembly: GCF_050003625.1. Taxonomy (NCBI): domain Eukaryota; kingdom Metazoa; phylum Arthropoda; class Insecta; order Diptera; family Muscidae; genus Haematobia; species Haematobia irritans. Next base: position 77,936,015 of record NC_134400.1, on the reverse strand, counting down.
CAGTATTTCTCAATTGGGCGGAGCTCTGGCGTGTTGGGAGGGTTCTTGTCCTTGGGAACCACCTGCACGTTGTTGGCGGCGTACCACTCCATGGCCTTTTTACTGTAATGGCAAGATGAGAAATCCGACCTAAACAGTACAGAACAACCGTGTTTCTTCAGGAAAGGCAGCAGACGTTTATTCAAACACTCTTTCACGTAAATTTCTTGGTTGACAGTCCCGGAAGCTATGAAAATGCTGCTTTTCAAGTCACAGGTACAGATGGCTTGCCAAACCAGATATTTCTTTGCGAACTTTGACAGTTTTATGTGCTTGAAAATATCTGCTACCCTTCCTTTTGCCGTATAAAACTCCTGTCCCGGAAGCTGCTTGTAGTCGGCTTTGACGTAGGTTTCGTCGTCCATTACCACGCAGTCAAACTTCGTCAGCGTAGTCGTGTACAGCCTCCGGGATCGCGCTTTGGCCGTCGTATTTTGTTTATCATCGCGATTTGGAGTCACTACCTTCTTGTAAGTCGATAGTCCGGCTCGTTTTTGGCCCGATGCACGGCTGTAGACGATACACCCAGCTTATTTGCGGCATCTCGGAGAGAGAGGTTAGGGTTTCGCTTGAAACTACCGGCAACTCCCTTTGTCGTCTCAGCGGCTTCCGGTTTTCGATTTCCACCCGATCCACACTTCCTGGCTGTCGACAAACGTTCCCCAAACACTTTACATTTGTAACGGTTGATTTGGCAACTTTTAGCGATTTTGCCAGCTTTGCGTGCGAGTAGCTCGGATTTTCGAGATGCGCGAGCAAAATTTTGATACGCTGATCTTCTTGCTTGGACGGCATTTTGACAACTGAAGAGTGAATTCCAAAATCCAAATAGGAGCAACATTCTACACACACACACCTTCAAAATGAGGGGTGTTCAGGTTTTTTAAATGCAAAATTGAAAGAAATACGTCAAGTTTATATTGACCAAATTTTGACCGTATCACCCTTTAATGATCTGGAACTTCGAATAGCGAAAACATTACCTAATCACTGTAGTGTTTTTCAGGCTGAAATATTAGCAATAAGAGAGGTGGCGAATTGGCTGAGAAGTAATGTTCCAAAAAATGTGGGCATTAATATATACTCAGACAGTCAACCTGCAATAAAATCCTTGGACTGTGTGTTCCTTAACTCGAAAACAGCCATCGACTGCCGCAAATCTCTCAATGAGATGGCTGAGCAGTACAATATTCACCTAATATGGGTGCCTGGCCATAGGAACATACCGGGGAACTGCGAAGCGGATGAGTTGGCAAGGCTAGGGACTACCTTACATATTCCAGGGGAACTAGAATTTGTTGGTATGCCCCTAGCTACCTGCAAGCTCATACTGCGTGAGAAGGCTGTTATGATGGCAAATGTTCGATGAGAGAATTGCAAGGGTTGTAACGACACCAAGCAAATATGTCCCCATTTCAACTTAAACCGCACACTAGATATGCTAATGTTTTCGAGACGTCAGATATCACTTCTGATATCTGCTATAACGGATCGCTGCCTGATAGGCGATTTTGCAAAAACTATTGGCGCGAAGTATAATGACTATTGTATGAGCTGTCATGATGTGGAGGAAAAGGAATCAATTAAACACCTCTTGTGTGAGTGTCCTGCATTTTGTGTAAAGCGCAAGCAACTTTTAGGAGCATATAGCTTCAGATTACTGGCGGATCAGGAAAACGTTAACTTAAGTAGTCTGCTAATGTTTTTGGAACAATCTGGTTAGTTCAGCGAAGAAAAATAATCGAGAAGGTTCAGTGGTTAAAACTAGAAGTGCCCATATGTAATAGGTACTTTTAGTTAATGTGGTATCACAATGGACTGAATAGTCTAAGTGAGCCTCAATCTTAATCGGGCTGCCACTTTAACCTAACCTACTCCCTGTGCAAAATTTCAACCAAATTGGGGTAAAACTCTGGCTTCTGGGACCGTATTAGTCCATATCGGGTGAAAGATATATATGGGAGCTATATCTAAATCTGAACCGATTTCAATAAAATTTGGCACACTTGACTACAGTACTTATTGTTCTTCTTGTGCAAAATTTTAAGCAAATTAGGTTAAAACTCTGGCTTCTGGGGCCATATAAGTCCATATCGGGCGAAATATATTAACTCTATTAACCATGTTCCTTAATCTATATCTGTCCATAAAGCTCGAAAAATAATTGTATAATTAGATATAATGCATTTGGACGTCAATTGCCTGTTTCGGTATCAGGCTAACATGTAATATGGGAGCTATATCTAAATCTGAACCGATTTCTTTCAAAATCAATAGGGATCTATTCTGAGCCAAAACACATACTTGTGCCAAATTTGAAGTCGATTGGACTAAAACTGCGACCTAGACTTTGATTACAAAAATGTGTTCACGGACATGGCTATATCGACTCAGGAGCCCACCCTGAGCATTTTTGCCAAAGACACCATGTGTCTATCGCGGATCCTTCTGGGTGTTGCAAACATATGCACTAACTTATAATACCCTGTTCCACAGTGTGGCGCAGGGTATAACAAGTAAGTAAAGTTTAAAGTAGGGCGGAGCCGACTATATTATACCCTTCACACTACGTAGACCAAAATTTGTGTTACCATCTCAACTCCTTCAAATTTGTTGGGAGTTATTATGAAGGTTTATATTCCGATATACAATTATTGATATCATAGCCGAGTAGGAGACAATTTGTTGTACTTCTACAAAATCTCTAGAATTAAAATTTAAATCGGCTAACGCCCTGGGATGAAACACAATGTTAGTAAAAAATATGGAAAATATAAAGCTAGAGCAATATTAATGCAATTGTGAAAAACGAGCATTTATGATTTATTGGACGATATATATGTATTCTAGATATATGACAATTTGAGTAATATTTACAATTTTTGCTACTTAGAAGTCGGGCGATATTTCCATAAGTCGGAGCCTTATTTAAAAAGATATGGGGAAATCATCACAGAATTTTGTGTAAAATGTGGGTATTTTGGTCATATTTGTATATATGGAAGCTTTATCTCAAACTGAACCAAATTAGATCAAACTTGACACACTTAAATAGCATATTAAATATATTCTCTGTGGAAACTAAATATTGAGTCAATTGGAGGAAAATCGCATTTAAAATGGGTCTAAAGTATGAAACTTTCTACCATATATCCCCAACTCTGGCGTTCATATATATGGGAGCTATATCTAAATCTGAACCGATTGGGCTGATATTTTGCATATTTGGCGAGAGCCCTAAGGTATTTGGCATATTAAGCAAATACGTCAATTATGACCAGATCGGTGATAAATATATATGGCAGCTATATCTAAATCTGAACCGATTTTTTCAAAATCAATAGCGATTGTCTTTGAGCCAAATTTTAGGACGATGGGACTTAAATTCCGAGCTGTACTTTGCACACAAAATTACACATACAAACAGACGGACATCGCGGAAATCGGCTCAGAATTTAATTCTAAGACGATCGTTATACTAAACGATGGGTCTTAGACTTTTCTTGACGTTACATACAAATGCACAAACTTATTATACCCTGTACCACATTAGTGGTGAAGGGTATAAATATGGGAACTATAAAGCTAAAGATATTTTATTGCAATTGCAAAAAATCGAATTTATGATTTATCGGACAATATGTATAAGAGCTAGAGAACAATTCGAGGCATTTTAACAATTTTTGCCACTTAGCAGTGCCGATTTTACAAGGATAAAACTCGCCAAGATACGAGCAGGTGGTAAGTTGTGGGTTGTGAGATAATTGGCCGGGCGTCATCTACGCAAATTTATAGCAAAATATTTTTTGTATCGTTCAAATATATTATGTTTCACGGTAGGCATACACTGGTAGAAAAAACTTGCTTATTGTGTATATACTTTTAAGGCACCAATTGGTTATTTCTTTTTTTGTACTTGCAGCATGCTTTCTCGGTCTCTCTTTCTAAACACATATATGTCTATTGGAAATTTCTAAATTTATATATGTTTACATCCACACATATTATATTTTAAAAAAATGTTATGTCTCAAACATAATACGTTCTAACATATTGACATATATGTCGCAAACATGTTATGCTAAAAATTTGAGTTCCAAACACATAATTTGTATACCGAAATATATGAAAAACACTTTTTTCGTCCGTGTATGATATGACTACAATATGGGGAAATCATCACAAAATTTTGTGTAAAATGTGGGCGTTTTGGCCATATTTGCCTAAACCGGAAGAAAAAATATATGGAGGCTTCATCTAAATCTGAACCGAATTGGATCAAATTCACTTACATATATGGACTATTAAATTCTCTGTATAAAATATCAAGTAAATTCGAGTAAGAACCGATTGAAACTGGGAGTAAAATATGAAATAATATACTATATATCCCCAAATCAGGTGTACATATATATGTGGGCTATATCTAAATTTGAACCGATTTTGACTAAATTTAGCATGCTTAGTTAGAATGTTATTTCTACTATCTCCGCAAAATGTCACGTAAATTGGAATAAATCTCCGGTCTCTGTGATCATACAAGTGTAAATCGGGTGAAAGATATATATGGGAGCTATATGTAAATCTGAACCAATTTCAACCAAATTCGGCATATTTGACTATACACACAGATAAGGGATTGGTTGGAAATCGGTTGTAATAATGAACATTCCGATTATACAACAAAATATCAAGTGTATCAACAAATATTCTGTATTTACCATATTGGTTCTATTCTTAAGACCATCTGGGAGCGATTACAAGAAAAAGTTATTTATGGCAATAGACAAATGATTGGGTTAACCAAATGTCTCTACTGTGAATAATTTTATTGGAAATTGGTTGGTAGAACCTATCAAGAAAACATTTTGCAACTTTCATTCAATACTCATCATAATCATTCGGTTCAAATACCTTTGATTGTCAATTAAATTATTTGTCAAAGAAAAAAATTTATATTTGGTATCGAGAAAAAATAAAATTAAAACATAGTTCTTAAAATCAAACCAAAACTTTTTTATGTACCTTATTTTTTTAATAATTTCGGGATGAAACATTGCTAGAAGAACGAATTTGGAGGAAGTAATAGTCATGATTTGGTTAAATAAAGCACATAGTATTGGTATCATTATAGAGGTAAATTTGTATGACCACACCCTCAAAAAAAATCGCTTCTTTAACATATGTTCCAAACATATTTTGCAGGAAGCACATATATTATTGGATACTGCCGAAACATTAATATGTTTATTTTATGTGAACATATTATATGTTTGGAAGCATTTGGGCCCAAAAATATTATATGCTTGGAATAATTTTTCCCATTGTGCTCATTCCCTAACATACTCGTAATTTTCACTTCCACGAATTTTTTTAGTTCTTGGCACCTTTTTCTGTAATACAAATAATGTTGAAGAAATTATTCAATTTTATAATTTTTTTTAATTTTACCTTTCGCCTGCACGGAGAATCGAACCGAGGACCATACAGTTTGTAAAGCAACACACTATCCACTGGGCTACGTAGCTGTTATAGTCACCAGCAGATAATTATCGCTATAAGTTACATTTATATAGCATAGTTTGCAGCGCCCACGAGCCCATGCAAACATAACATTATTTAACAGAAACATACATTTGTTTGCCTCGTGGTGCAGTGGTTAGCATGTCTGCCTTGCATACAAAGGTACGTGGGTTCAATCCCTGCTCCGACCGAACACTTTTTTTTTTTTAATTTACACATTTATATTTATACTATATTAAATTTTTATAATGAAACTTCGAAATGTGGGTCATTAAAGATTTATAGTCAGTAACAGTGCTTGATATAAATGAAATTGACTGATTTTTGAATAAAATATTATTTTTTTTTTTTGCAAAAATAACAATTTTGTAACAAAAAACTGTTTTTGGTACAAAACTTTAAAATTTGGAAGGAGTTCAAAAACTCTAACAAAAGAAGAACGTGGAGTCGAGTATAAACATACACAAATCATTTTATAATATTAAGATAAATTTATTTAGGCGTGAACAGTTTTTTACTAGCATTTAACACCATCGCTCTAAAATGCCTTTTATTTTTCTTTAATAATTCATTTTAAAGAAAATAAACTTTTTAAATTGTTTTAGCTGCAAAACTCGAACTTAATGCCCGCTTTTATATTTGAAGATGTCCGGCAACTCCTCGTGGACTACTTATTAATAAAGAGGAACTAAACTTTGTTTTTATACATTTTACTGAGTAATTTTTCACTATTTCCTCCTTATTTCATTTTACTGTCCCAACTCTAAAAAGAGTATAGTGCCCTTTCGTTATTTTTATGAAGACCCCTGATTTCTTTCAACGAACCAGGAAAAAATTGTGCCCATAATGCCAAAATGATAAACAAAACACATGTCCACACATAAATACATAAAATGCTGCTCTCATGGCGAAAACATATGCTGTTTGTTTTTCAAATGTCTATTCTCTTGGTTCCGAATGTCCATTTTCTTTATTCAAATTAAATAATATTTAGACTTAAGCATATCAAATTTTTGGCCTTATCATAAAACAGTTTTCCGAAACAACATACAAGCGGTTTCACAGAAATTGTTCTCTTTTCATTCTTTCGCTGTGTTATGTTGATATCTTTTGTCAACTCTCCCGGTTTCCATCTCTATTTCTTTCTCTATACTCTCTCTGTCGCTTTGAATAAAATATCACAACATATGTATGTTTGGTCGAAATTTGTAAATTTATATATGTTTGCATTCACACATATGATTTTTATGAAACATTCATGCCCCAAACATAATATATTCTAACATATTAACATAGATGTCCCAAACATTTAGTGTTAGTTTAGGAACATTACATGTTTGCACTTAAATATATTGTGTTTTAAAATTGTGCCCGAAACACATTTTGTTTATATCGGAACATATGAAAAACATATTTTTCTAAGAGTGCAAACTGCTGTACAATTCACTGATATTTATTCTTTTCCAGGCTGCTTTCCTTTCCAGAATTGGAATTGATGCTTCCTCATAGCATATTGACAAAAAGATGCGCTAAACATGGTCGGTGTAGATCGCCTTTTTATTGACACGTAAGAAATTTAGAGCCGAGTTTTACTTTTACAAACTCCACACTAATTTTCTACATGCAAAATTTCCCAAGTGCGGGCTATTATTGGTACATCTTCATGGTTTACCACTAAGTGCTCAATTGTGGACGACCTTGTATACATATACTGAAGAATTCAAAGTTACCAGTTACCGCGTTGCCCGTTCATTCTACACTGAAAAAAATATTTACGTCATATTAAAGATTACGCAACCTCAATTTTAGGATACGCAATTTACACACTATTAAAGACAAATTTCTTTAAAATAATGAAATTTTAATTAAAAGAAAGTTTATAGCCTTTGCTTCAAAATTTTTTTCATTAAATTTAGGACACACATTTTGAAAATTTGCATACCTTCGTTAAAGTTGCATGTCTTTAAACTAAGGCAAAAAGCAAAGAAACACATTTTTGATTTAAAGAAATCGTCCATAAATTAACTGAAATATTGAATCTTTCGATTCAAGATAAAAACACTTCAAATATAGGCTAAGACTTATTTTGAGGATTTAGCATCTTTTGTTTTTTATTTTGTTTTTTGGAATTAAGAAAATGTTTTTTACTTCGAAGTATAATTTGGATTTTTAAAGTGGCATTTGTTTGTACGTGAATAGCTTTATTAATATACCGGAAACATAAAATTAAACTTCGATAAATGAAATCTGTATCCTAATTTTAATTTTATAGATCCTAGATTTAAAGCCAGATACGTCGCAAAAGAATTCCTTATTTTAAAGAACCAGCATATTTGGCTCGTAATCAATATCAAAATCCTTAAAGTAAGGTCAAAATTTGTGGATCCACGTAAACTTTTTTTTTGAGTGTACAATCAATGCTGATTGCTATATGAGCTTCATCTAAAACCGTTTCAGATATATAAACGATTAAAGGTATCATTTGTTTGATTGTTTGATATAATGTGGTATAGTAGCTTTTTTCTCTATCTAAAAACATACGAATAACTAAACCAAACTGACTAGATTGTGGCTGTCAGAGAATGAATCAATCAAAGGTCTATTTGATTTTTGCAACTCTTTCTCTGTGTCAGTTGAAAAAAAAAAATCACATTTACCTGTGCTCGAATGTTTTTTTTTTGTGGTTCTTAATCATTTCATTTTGTATGAAGGTATATTTTCAATTTATTAGTTTTCGGATGTAAATAACTGACGAGTACTAAATAAGCATAAAATGTATGCAATTGCGATATATATGTTGCAATTATTTTTTTTACAAAAAATCAACATTATGTCATTTTATGAATTCGTACTTAATGAGTTTTTTTTTAATAAATTCGCAAATATATCTGAAATTATAAGTTTCTGCCTCGTCGGACAAAACAAAAAATTGGCTATCGAAAACCAAATGGGTATACCACATTTGCTGCACTTACCCTCGGACTCGGCTATAAAAAGGAGGTCCCTTGTCATTGAGCTTAACATGGAATCGGGCAGCACTCAGTGATAAGAGAGAAGTTCACCAATGTGGTATCACAATGGACTGAATAGTCTAAGTGAGCCTGATACATCGGGCTGCCACCTAACCTAACCTACCCTACTTTGCACACAAATATTAGAGCTGTCACCCGGGATAAATCCCGTTCCAAAATCCCGGGGTTTTCGAGACGGTTTTAGTCCCGATTCCAAAAAACTAATTCCAATTTTTTAAATATGTGGCTTTTTAGCATTATTTATTAATAAATTGGAGTCTTCTTTCTGTGCAAACGGCCCTTAGATTTCATACCCGACTGAAAACGATGAATTACAAAAGGATTAACACGAAAATATATGTTACCTAATCTAATCAAAATCCTTAAAAATGTTTTGCTGAGAAAGATAGCGATATGAAATTGTTTTTTAAATTATTTTTGTCATAATTTTTTTTTTTTCTTTATATTGTTGAGTTCGTTAAGTATGAAATAGCTTTTTAATTTACTCTTATGTTCTTTTGTTAATAAAATTGAATTAAACTAAATTGGTTTAATGTAAAATTGTTTGGCACCGTAGATTGTTATAACTTAAAAATATTTAAAGAATCCCGAAAATTTTGAGATTCCGTAAAATATCCCGGGATCCTGGGACTCTATATTTTAAAATTCCGAATCCCGGGATTTATACAAATTGATCCCGAATGACAGCCCTAACAAAAATGAACAGACAGACAGACGACTCAGAATTTAATTCTAAGACGATCGGTATACTAAAAGATGGGTCTCAGATGGTTCTTTCTTGGCATTACATACAGATGCACAAACTTATTACACCACAGAGGTGTTGAAAGGAATAAAAATTCATCGCTTTCCAGATTTGTTCTATGCATGTGTCGTGGTGTTCAAGGCCTTCTACAAAGACGCCTTGATGTCTCATTTCCCGACTGGAATTTAAAAATGTAAACTGGAGTTTGTGTTAGCCTCTTTAATTGCCCTCATTGCAACGATTGTGATTGGGATGATTAAAAACAATACATCACCGCAAACATTGCATTCGCGATAAGGATCAAAAATGATGACTCTTGGGTCGCTTAGTCGTTGCTGCTAAGCTTAGAGTGTCGTTGGTGCTTCTGACAATAGTGAGTAAGTATGGTGTGTGTCGTGTGCATTCGCGGCGATTCTCGTTGAATGAGACGAGAGTCTGTCCTATTGTTGTTGATGGCTTTGCATTATGTTTTTGTTGGTGCTGCCATTGTTTATTAAAAAAGCAAAAAAAAAAAAACACACACACAGGCGAGTTCATACCTATGGAGTACATGGAATTGAAGATGCAAATACGTCTAAAAAGTTCAAATTTGCTTACTTGCTGTGTGTACGTAAAAAGTACATTCACACATGCATACATATAAACATACTTACGAATTCATTAGGGGCAATTATAACGGTCCACGTAGCCTGATTTGCATGCAAAATGCAGCACAGTACATAAGCCCAGTTGCGGACCCTATTGTGATGGTCTAGTTAGTTAGAAGCTAACATACCTAACCTACCTCACTGAAGGGAGGGATGACTAGTTGGTTGGTTGGTTGGTTACTCCGCTGAGTTTCTTTACACCATGAATGACTTGAATGTGCTGTGTTAATGGATTCACCTTTTTGATTACAGTGGATGAAAGAAAAAAAAAGAAAACCTACTGTTGGCTTCTTTGGTTGGGAGTTGGAGAGAAGAAACTCCATAGCATGGAAGGCGTATACCCACACTGGGCATATACAAATGTAGCTTCCTTTACTCAGATCCTAATGGCCATTCATACAAAAGAACTGTAATCCCATTTGGGTGTTTTCTACTCGCCTTCGATGAATGGCGGGAGGGAAACTCAATTTGCTCAACCACCATTCACAGCCGTCGTACAGTGCTATCGTACAATGGCCATAAAGTGCAACTCAAAGGAAGCAGAAAAACAGCACACAATTTAATTTTTGTGGTTTGCTCAAGATTCGGGTGACTAAAGACGTTTTGCTGCCATTTATATGCAAATGGTTGAGATTTCGATCAAAATGTTGGCTATTTTGTTCCTGTTTTTGCTTCATGACAGTCTTATCGAGTTAACCTACCCCATGAAATCCATCTGGTACTCTGTTTCTCCCAGCGTTAGAGGTTCGGGTATTTTTAGTTAATCGGAACATTGTATCAAATTAGGTTTATGGACTTATAGCGACTTTTCTAGACAATTAACGTTTAGTTAATCATGAGATATAAGGGCTCATCTCATGAATTGACTCGATACACAGATGGTGCCAATGTCACTAAGATAAAATGACACAAATGATGAAATGATCTGAGAAAATAGACTTCACTGTCACTTTGCTTTCCGCCGAATATAAATTAGTTTTTCTTGATTTCAAGTGAAACAAGATCTCTTTGGAAATCTCTTGCCATAAATGACAATCTGCATATCATATGATTGGCAGAGGAAAAAGTAAACAAATTATACACATTAAATAAACTTATATGTTCAATCTCAGAAAAAGAAACAAAAACTATACGATACTACTATTTTCGCAACACCTCTTTATGGTCCCAAAATATCTCTAGATTTCATATTTCATGCAAATGGGAATAAAACTACGGTTTCTATAAGCCCAAGACCCCAAATCTGGAGGTCGGTTTATATGGGGACTATATCAAAACATGGACCGATAATCACCAATTTTGACACACCTCTTTATGGTCCTAAAATACCTCTAGATTTCCAATTTCATGCAAATTGGACAAAACCTACGGTTTCTATAAGCCCCCGAATGGGGAGGTTGCTCTATAACATATGGGAACTATGTCAAAACATGGCACACCTCTTTATGGTCCTAAAATAGCTCTAGATTTACAATTTCCGTCAAATTCAGTCAAAACGACGGTTTCTATAAGCCCAAGACCCCAAATCAGGAGGTCAGTTTATTTGGGGACTATATCAAAACCTCGACCGATATAGCTAGGGATGCCAGATTTTGAAGAGGCAATGAGAGCACATTCAGTTTATAAAAGGAGCACATACGATAAAAAAGAGCACACCTTTTCAAATAAAATAAAAATGTATAATTCCATAATAATTCATTTAAACATAAACGAGGTTCATAACATATACATAAAATAAACCACTTCCAACTCAAGCTAATTTTCTTACAATACTTTGTGAGTCATTTGTTTGATGTTTTTGTGAAAAATGTTATTGAAAGAAGTTTGTTTACATTTAGAACAGAGTACAAAGTGAAGAAGCAACATCGGTGTGCTCTTCTTCGAATCTGATGTGACATTTACGTATGTTCAGTTTACTTTTACCATTTATTGATTCGCGTTGGAGCACAAAAAGAGTACTTAACTAAAAATAGAGCACTTTTGCGTGCTCTTTTGACCTATCTTGTTTTAAGAGCACATTTTGCAAAAAAGAGCACGTCTAGCATCCCTATAGCCCATCTTCGAACTTGACCTGCCTGCAGACAAAAGACGAGTTTTTGCAAATTTTCAATATATATATATATATATATATATATTATATATATATATATATATATATATATATATATATATATATATATATATTATATATATATATATATATATATATATATATATATATATATATATATATATATATATATATATATATATATATATATATATATATATATATATATATATATATATATATATATATATATATATATATATATATATATATATATATATATATATATATATATATATATATATATATATATATATATATATATATATATGACGAACATATATAAAACAATGGAAAATAGTAAATAAGTTTTCAAATTCTGGGGGCGTCTAGGCTCCCTCCACAGAGGCCTTCCTACGCCTATGTCCAAATTTTTATTTTTGCAATAAAAAAAACAAATAATTTTTGAGTCACAGTCCATTTCGTTTATACCAAACACTGTTCTTTTCAGACTTTAAGACACATTTTGAAGTTTCATAGTACCTACAAAAGATTGTCATCGAAATTCTTTCAATTAAACACCTAATTGAATTTGGAAACGGATTCAATTCAATATGTTAATTGAATCAATTAATTATTTAATCAAATCCGAATAAGAACCAATTAAAAATAGTTAATATTTGTTACGTTTTCAATTAAAATATTACTTGATTCAATTAATTTGGTAATCAATTCGGAAATAGTTTTCAATTACAAACGTGATTGAAATTTGTTCCGTTCCCAATTAAATATGTGATTGATTCAATCACCTTTGTGATTGAAATAGAATAACTTTGAGCGATAGAGAGAAAGAGCGAAAAGAGAACCAGAGAATGTGTATTTATGGAGAAATCAGTCTGTGGAAGTAACTCGCAACGAACGGTTCGGTTTTTGTGTTTCGCGTAAATTTAAAAAACGTGACTGGCAAAATTCTGTCTGCAGCTTTCGAAATGTGTGCATAAATATTTTCACAAATATAGCAAATGGATGAAATAAATAAAGTGTGCAACAACAAATGGTCATGCGGTAAAGGACTGAAAAATTTATGACAGAATGCTGTTGGAATTACCTGCGTTTGTGTTTTGCGGTATTGTAAAACTGGAACACAATCTACATTTATTGAAGGTAAGCAATTGTGAAATGTGAATACAATTTTACAGAAGCTTGTTTATATTAAACGGTCTAAAATAAAACATATTTTTATGAAAATATAAACATACTCATTGTATGTTTATTTCGTCAAATTGCCCAAGCTTAACTCCATCATTTTAATCAAAAATCATCTAGCATACAGAATATTTTTGCAATCAAAAGATGGGTACCGTATTGATGCTTTAAAATTGTAACGCCTAGTTTTCTTAAAAGCAAGAGCGGTATGGATGTGTTGAAAGATTTACCTCCAAGTTGCGAAGTAACATTGGCAAACGAAGTTCTATTTTTGTTTTACCTGTCATTTTCAGTTTGAATCCAAAGTATGAAAAAATCGAAAATCGCAATAAATATATATAATAAAAATATGAATTTTCCAATTATATTTTTTTCCAAATATTGAAATGTATCAATATAATTCCAAATATTATACTGCTTCGTCATTGTTTTTGTCTCTGATTGGTTCAAATTATACTAGATGATATGAATGTGTGAAATTATAGGAAAAGAATTGCTACTAAAATTAAACTTGCCGAGCCCCTCAATAAGTATTTTTTATGCTAAAAGACTACAACGGCAAAAGAAGATTATAAATCTGTAACCTGGAACTACGAATTCAACTTGATGTTCCAAGCAGGCAATGTTTAACAAAATTAACTTGTAATTCAAAAAAATTTTATAATTATTCTATTTACGAGGGCGGTTCGGAAACTTCATAGCCTATCAATGAAAGAGAATAGTTAGTTTTTTTTTTCAAATATATTTTTATTTTTCAATATAATCTCCTGAAACTTCAATACACTTAGTCCAACGCTCTTCTAGCAATTCTACACTGTTAGAAAAATATGTTTTTCATATGTTCCGATATAAACAAAATGTGTTTCGGGCACAATTTTTAAACACAATATATTTAAGTGCAAACATGTAATGTTCCTCAACAAACACTAAATGTTTGGGACACATATGTTAATATGTTAGAATATATTATGTTTGGGGCATGAATGTTTCATAAAAATAATATGTGTGAATGTAAACATATATAAATTTACTAATTTCGAGTAAACATATATATGTTGTGACATTTTATTCAGAGAGCGACAGAGGGAGAGAGAGAGAGAGTATAGAGAAAGAAATAGAGATAGAAACCGGGAGGGTTGACGAAAGATATCAACATAACACAGCGAGAGAATCAAAAGAGAGCAATTTCTGTGAAAACGCTTATATGTTGTTTCGGAAACTGCTTTATGATAAGGCCAAAAATTTGATATGCTTAAGTCTACATATTATTTAATTTGAATATTAGAATGAGTATTCGGAATAAAGTGAATAGAGATTCGCAACCAAGAGAATAGACATTTGAAAAAAAAAAAACAGCATGTGTTTTCGTCTTGAGAGCAGCATTTTACGTATGTGTGGACATGTCATTTGTTTATCATGTTGGCGTTAAGGGTACACTTTTTTTCTTGGTTCGTTAAATGAAACCGGAACGTACGAGGAGTAAGTCAAAATATTCAGGCAAAGGAAATTAAAGAAACGGTGGAAAATATACACAAATTACAAAGGGATCTTCATAACAAATAACGAAAGGGCACTATACTCATTTTAGAATTGGGACAGTAAAATGAAAAAAGGAGGAAATAGTGAAAAATTAAACAGTAAAATGTATAAGAACAAAGTTTAGTTCCTCTTTATTAATAAGTAGTCCAAGAGAAGTTGACGGATACCTTCAAATATAAAAGCGGGCATTAAGTTCGAGTTTTTCAGCTAAAACATTTGAAAAAGTTTATTTTCTTTAGAATGAATTATTAAAGAAAAGTAAAAGGCAAAAGTTAAAAATGAAATTAAAGTTAAAATGAAAATGGTGTTAAATGCTAGTAAAAAACTGTTCGTGCCTAAATAAATTTATGTGTATATTATAAAATTATTTATGTATGTTATGTTTATACTCGACTCTACGTTTTTCTTTTGTTAGAGTTTTTAAATTCCTTCCAAAATTTCAAACTTGTATACCAAAAACAGTTTTTTATTGCAAAATTGTTATTTTTTCAATAAAAAATAATATTTTATCCAAAAGCTCAGTTCATTTCGTTTATATCAAGCACTGTTTCTGACTGTCAATCTTTAATAACCCAAATTTCGAAGTTTCATTATAAAAATTTAATGTAGTATAAATATAAATGTGTAAATTAAAAAAAAAAAAAAAAAAAACAATTGGTGTTTGGCCGGAGCAGGGAGTGAACCCACGACCCTTTGCATGTACGGCAGACATGCTAACCACTGCTCCACATTGCCAACACATGTATGTTTCTGTTAAATAATGTTATGTTTGCATGGGCTCGTGGGCGCTGCAAACTATGCTATACAAATGCAACTTATAACGATAATTGTCTACTGGTGACTATAACAGCTACGTAGCTCAGTGGTAGTGTGTTGGCTTACAAACTGTATGGTCCTCGGTTCGATTCTCCGTCCAGGCGAAAGGTAAAAATTTATAAAATTGAATAATTTCTTCAACATTATTTGTATTACAGAAAAAGGTGCCAAGAACTAAAAAATTTCGTGGCAGTGAAAATTACGGGGGAAATTCTTCCAAGCATATAATATTTTTGGGCTCAAAAAGCTTCCAAACATATAATATGTTCACATTAAACAAACATATTAATGTTTCGACAGTATCCAATAATATATGTGCTTCCTGCAAAATATGTTTGGAACATATGTTAGAGAGGCGATTTTTTTGAGGGTGTATCCCTTGATTAAAATAGTTTTTCTCCAGGTCTTCAAAATAGTGGTTTACAACTGTAATTGCATCTTCATTTGAGGTAAAACGGGATTTTTTTAGATTTGGGAACATGTAAAAGCCACTGGGAGCTAAATCAGGTGATCAAGCAACTCGTACT
The DNA here is from genome assembly GCF_050003625.1 of Haematobia irritans. Lineage (NCBI taxonomy): Eukaryota > Metazoa > Arthropoda > Insecta > Diptera > Muscidae > Haematobia > Haematobia irritans. The sequence goes on along the minus strand of NC_134400.1, from coordinate 77,919,891 downwards.
TTAATTCGTTGATTTTAGCCATTGTTAAAACACTCCTCTGCGCTGGTGCGTTGTCTTGATGAAAATTTTGTTTTGTTTTGTTGTAAGCCAGGACGTTTTTCTCGAATTTGTACATTTAATTGATCCAAAAGATTGCAATAGTACTCTGAATTTATTGTTTTACCCTTTTGCAGATAGTCAATCAATAAAATACCTTTGAAGTCCCAAAAAACCGTTGCCATAACCTTACCAGCCGATTGAACTGTTTTTGCCTTCTTTGGGGCACTTCCTCCAGCTTCAGTCCATTGTTTGGATTGTTCTTTTGTCTCTGGAGTATAGTGGGGGATCCATGTCTCATCAACAGTTATGAAAGGACGCTTAAAATCCATTTTATTTCGCTTAAAACGATCCAAACAAGCTTGAGAACTGTTCATTCTTATGCGTTTCTGATCGACTGTTAACAAATGCGGCACACATCTTGCAGAAAGCTTTTTCATCTGTCGTTCTTCATGCAAAATTAAATGGACTCGGTCATTTGAGATGCCCATGATATTAGCAATTTCACGCACTTTTATTCGTCGATCATTTAATACCATATCATGCACTTTGGTTACAATTTCTGTTGTTGCTGCTGTTTTTGGACGTCCACTACGTGGTTCAACTTCAATGCTTGTACGACCACGTTTAAATTCAGCAACCCAATTTTTTACTGTTGCCTATGAAGGAGCACTTTCACCTAACATATTCACCATATCATTATGAATTTCTTGTCCCGATAAACCTTTTTTATGTAAATATATAATGACAGCACACATTTCTAATTTTTCCATTGTAAAAAATTGCGGATGCGTCTTTTTTGAACACCTGTTTCTATATAAAGGAGTTGCCAGATCGAAACAAAATTTAACATGTGTTCATAACAGACATGAAAATTTCTACAACACTCAACTTTTTTCTGTTTATAATGCGCTTTTTGCGCTAGGCTAAGAAGTTTCCGAACTGCCCTCGTACTTTCAGAAAAACTAATCTAGCTTACAGACTGCTGATTTATTGGAAATCTAAACGCATCTACATTTCAGAACGAACATGCTGACATGGTTATCATGCACTCAGAAAATTGAACGTCGTAACTACAAGTAAATTCCATAATATTGAGTAGTTCAAAATTTTACTCACAGTTAGTTAAATTTAACTTTTGGATGAACAAAATTAACTCAATGGAAGTAAATTGAACTTGCGGCCATTACCAGCAAAATGGTTTAGAACTCCCAATGAGTTCGTAAACGACTGAAGCAAATATAATAATAGGGAATACGTATTTTCTCGAACGTACGAAAATATTTCTCAGCGTTACTGAACTTTTACTGTGCAATATTACGAAGTCTAGTTGGACACGAAATTTCCATTTTTAGTATAGTGTTCTTAGTTAGAAAACTGATGGTACGCGGTTCGATCCTCCGTCCGGACAAAAGGTAAAATTTTATAAAATGATAAAATAAAATCTAATAAATGATTCTAAAGGATTTGTACTACAGAAGAGTAAGTGGTTTGTACTAAATATAATATGACATGTAAAAATGGGGATCCTCCCCCTTGAGGTCTCCTTGCTCCAAGTCACCAAATGGTCTAGGAAATCCAGAACATTCATTTTTTTATACCCTCCACCATAGGATGGGGGTATATTAACTTTGTCATTCCGTTTGTAACACATCGAAATATAATATATTATATATATTCTGGGTCGTGGTGAAATTCTGAGTCGATCTGAGCATGTCCGTCCGTCCGTCTGTTGAAATCACGCTAACTTCCGAACGAAACAACTTGAAACTTGGCACAAGTAGTTGTTATTGATGTAGGTCGGATGGTATTGCAAATGTGCCATATCGGTCCACTTTTACGTATAGCCCCCATATAAACGGACCCCCCCAATTTGCTTTCAGACCCTCTAAGAGAAGCAAATTTCATCCGATCCGGCTGAAATTTGGTACCTGGTGTTAGTATATGGCCTCTAACAACCATGCAAAAATTGGTTCACATCGGTCCATAATTATATATAGCCCCCATATAAACCGATCCCACGATTTGGCTTTCGGAGCCTCTAAAAGAACAAATTTCATCCGATCCCGCTGAAATTTGGTACATGGTGTTCGTATATGGCCTCTAACAACCATGCAAAACTTGGTTCACATCGGTCCATAATTATATATAGCCCCCATATAAACCGATCCCCCGATTTGGCTTTTAGAGCCTCTAAGAGAAACAAATTTCATCCGATCCGGCTGAAATTTGGTACATGGTGTTAGTATATGGTCTTTAACAACCGTGCAAAAATTGGTCCACATCGGTTCATAATTACATATACCCCCCATATAAACCGATTCCCAGATTTGACCTCCGGAGCCTCGTGGAAGAGCAAAATTCAACCGATTCGGTTGAAATTTAGTATGTGGTGTTAATATATGGTCTCAAACACCCATGCAAAAATTGGACGAAATCAGTCCATAATTATATACAGCCCCCATATAAACCGATCCACAGATTTGACCTCCGGAGCCCCTTTGAAAAGCAAAATTCATCCGATTCGGTTGAAATTTGGTACGTGAATTTAATACATGATATTTAACAACCATGCCAAAAGTGGTCCATATCAGTCCATAATCATATATAGCCCCCATATAAACCGATCCCGAGATTTGGTTTTGGAGCCACTTGGAGGAGCAAATTTCATCCGAGCCAGTTGAAATTTGGTACATTGTGCTAGTATATGGCCGTTAACAACCATGCCTAACTAGGTCCATATCGGTCTATAGTTATATATAGCCCTCAGATAAGTAGATCCCCAATCACACAAAAATTTATCTATATCAAGTTCATAATTGTAAATAGCCCACATATAAGCGACCCCATATTTCAATTCTGGCTCTCTACGTACCGTGCAAATGTCCATATCGATTCGTAATTATTTTTAGACTTATCTATACATACCTAATATATACCACGTATGGACTAACTCACAATTTAGAAAACGATGTTAAGAAGTTTTAAGATACCACAACCCAATTAATTCGATTGTGGATGACAGTCTTTCGTAGAAGTTTCTACACGGACGAAAAAGACTGTTTTTCATATGTTTGGGTATAAACATTATATGTTTGGAACTCAAAAATTTAAACACAATATTTTTGAGTGCAAACATATAATGTTCATAAACTAGCATAATATGTTTGGGACATATATGTTAATATGTGAGAACATATTATGTTTGGGACATAAAATGTTTGTAAATATAATATGCTTGGATTCAAGCATATATTAATTTAGAAATAGCCCATAAACATATATGTGTTTACAAAGAGAGACAAAGTGTATGCTGGAAGTAAAATAATGAAAGTAACCAATTGGCGCATTACAAATGTATATACACAAAGAAAATTTCATTAAATATAGGAAAAATACTACGTGTGAATATAAACAAGTATAAATTTACATATTATGAATAAACATATATATGTTGTGATATAAGACTTCGCCAAAAATTGTATATGCTTAAGTAAAATATTAAAATGAGTATTCGGAGAGAAAATTCATTCGGAACCCACACGGATGAAAAAGACTGTTTTTCATATGTTTGGCTATAAACATTATATGTTTGGAACACAAATTTTTAAACACAATATTTTTGAGTGCAAGCATATAATGTTCATAAACTAGCATAACATGTTTGGGACATATATGTTAATATGTTAGAACATATTATGTTTGGGACATAAAATGTTTGTAAATATAATATGCTTGGATGCAAACATATATTAATTTAGAAATAGCCTATAATCATATATGTGTTTAGTAGCTTGGAGCGCTATTTAACAGGGAGCGATATTGAATTAAGTTGGTGGTTGTTGCTTGTTCTTACAAAATTAACATTTTATTTTTCCTTGGGCAATTGATCAGCTACTTCTTTGATCCTTACAAACTGTGTGGTCCGCTGTTCGAATCCCCGTCCGGCAAAAGGTAAAATTAAAATAAAAAAAAAATCATACAATTGAATAATTTCTTCTACAATGTTTGTATTACAGAAAAAGGTGCTAAGAACTAAAAACTCTCGTTGAAGTGAGAAAGATGTGGGGGAATATACAATTGGGCAGAAACAAAATGTTGAGCATTCAGGTCGAAAACCTATGTTGTTAGCACCTATATTACCTGTTTATTTTCATAATTCGTTATGATTGTAAATATATAAATAAATAAAATTTTGAGCACAATATTGTTTGGGAGAATTTTTTTTAGCATATAATATTTTTGGGTGCAAAATGCTTCCAAACATATTATATGTTCACATAATAACATATTGTTTTTTGGAAGACAACATTATTGAATTTGGATGCAAAAATACAAAATGTTTGGAACTTAGACTACCCAAACATATATTGTTTAGACCAATATGCTTTCAAACATATTATATATTGGAAGAGATCAAACATATAAATGTTTGGACAATACCCAAAAATATATATGCTTGAAGCAAAATATGTTTGGGAGTATATGTTACAGAAGCGATTTTTTGTGAGCGTGCAGATAAAATATATTTGAAAAAAAGAGCATGATTTTTGTTTATCATTTTCGCATTACGGGCACAATTTTTTTGTTTCGTCAAAACAAATCGGAATGTGGGACGAGTAAGTCAAAATATTCAAACAAAGGTAATTAAAGGGATCTTCATAAAAACTAATGAAAGGGCACTATACACTGAACAAAAAGCATGTCCGGTTCCAAAGGTTGTGTCTCCACTTTAACAATTTTGGTATTGATTCCGAACCAAAGAAGCGGAGAATACAAGTAAGGATGCTTTTAAAACACAATTCTCTCTTAAATGGGGTTTTGTGTACTTGACTCTACGAAGCACATTTCAATTTTTCGCTTTTTCAGTTTTTTTTCATATGCTATAAAATGTCCATTAAAAACAAGACTTCCAGTAGAATTATTGCTATGTTTCAAGTAAAAATGTCTTTAAAATAAAGTATTGAAAAATATATCCTATTTTTGAATGATTTTTGCCTTGTAGTCAAGATGCAAAAATGCAACAAATTTAAAGACAGTTTCTTTAATTTTAAAGAATTTTTCTGAATTATTAAAGTCAAGTTGACCTTAGTCCAAAAATTTGTTCTTTCATGTTATGATACCCATTTTTAAGTCAAATCACTTAATTATAACGACAACACGACTTCATTGAAAGTATCGACCTTTGAACATGGAAAAAAACTTTATATTAGAGAAATGCGTCTTCTAAGCTAAGCAAAAGTTGTATTCTTATTTTAAGGACATGAACTCTTTGGCCTCACGACAATATTTTTTCAGTGCACTCTTTTTTTTAGAGTTGTGAAAGTAAAATGAAAACAGGGCAAAACAGTGAAAAATTAAACAGTAAGAAATTAAACAGTAAGTCCTCTTGGACTACTCATTAATAAAGAGGAATATTAATGAGTAGTCCAAGAGGAGTTGACGGATTTTTTCGAAAATAAAAGCGGGCATTGAGTTCGAAATTATTTCTCATTTTAGCGGCAAAACCAGAATAACATTACAACTTTTTCCTGTAAATTGTATTATAACATGGTGGGAAAGATCCAAAGCAACAATTGAATAAGTTTATTTTCTTTAAAAGAAATTATTAAAGAAAAGTAAAAGGGTAAACATGGCCATTTTAACGCGATAATACCAATTTATACCGGCCTTAAGAATTAAATTAAGTACAAAATTATTCGTTAAAACAAATTCATATTTATTTGTATATCTAAATTATTGGGGTTACATGCCAGCATACAATTGTTCACACCAAAATAAATGTATGTGCTGTTGTAAAATTACTGTTTAGAATTTAAATATAATGTGCTTTTGAATGGTTATCGTTAACCTTAGGATTCGATGGAAAAATATTTTTATATACTCGACTTCACGTTCTTCTTTTGTAAGAGTTTTTGAATTTCTTCGAAAATTTTAAACTTTTATACAAAAACCTTTATTTGTTACACAATTTTTAGTGTCTTTCTTATCGATTTCATTATCAACTGGTAATGCCCAATATAGTCTATCGACTATTTAATAGATTACTTTATGGTGCTGAATTGGATGTAATGAAATGGTACATTATATGCATTTAGAAAAAGGGTCTTTTGTACTTTTTGAATTCATTATTCTATACCAAAATAACCGCCTCCACATGTGGAGTGCTAATATAAGCAGGGAAAAAGCGACAATAGCAATTTGCCGAACAAGCGGGTTGTTATTGATCGTAATTGTATGTGTAAATCATGTTAGAAGAAAACACACAACTAACAAATTCTAAAATTCTTTTGTTGATAGCATAATTCACGAATATAAACTGTTGAATTCTTTTTATAAGAAACGCATATGTTCTTTTATTTCAAACAAAATTAAATAAGAGTTTGGTTGCGCAATTTAACATATTAATTTTTTGATTGAAATTTATTGTCAATATCAATTTATTATTTAATCAATTCAATCGAATAGTAGATTGATTTTTGTCGCGAAATTAATTAAAATTTTAATTGATTCAATTAAAATATTAATTGCCAGAAAAAGTTCTGATAAAAGGATTCTAAGTCCACTTAGATGAACAACGTAAAAAGCTTTGTTCATTCTAAAGTGGTGTAAGTCATTTTTAGCCAAGTTCTATTATCACTATTTGGAATTCGTACATTCTAAAAAAAAATTCTACAATAAATATGATTTTAACACCGAAAAAATAAATTCCTATCTTAAGGTAAGTACTATGTTCGCTTTTCGCGTTGAAATTTTCGCGGTTACTTTATTAAAACAGTTCAATATAAAGCAGATAAATTAACTCAATTCATATGCAGTTCCTTGTTCCTCTAGATTTCGACAAGACTTTATAGGAATATGCTTGTTTTCATTTATAATTTTGAATATTTCTGGAAAAGTAATCGCGAAAATAAAGTGATTTTCAACTCGAAAACCGAACATAGTACCTACCTTTATACGGGTTTTGAGAAATTCCAAATAAACTTAACGTACTCTGGATTGTAGACATCGAAATATGGACTCCACATAGATAATTTTTTCCTGACATGGATTAAATAAAATAAAATATATTTAAGGTTTTATAAAGTATTTCCGACTATTTCCAATACTGAATGCTATATTATCAAATTTTGGGCTAGTTTATTACGTTTCAATGAATATTATCATACGAAAATATGATGAAATAGGCTCTGACAGCGAGCACATTGAAAAGAAACAGATTTAGAATGATTTGACTCGTTATGCTTAAGGAATGAATTTACTCATTTCCTACGAATATCGAGGGACGGTGGAAACTTCTCTCATGTCAAACCATGTTATAGCCAAACCTGAGCAAAATGTCAGTCAGTGCGAGGTACCCTGATTGTGATGTTCCCCAGCGATTTTGACATATATTGGTAATCGATCTTCGGTACCTAAACGAGCGCTTTCAAATTTGGTACATGGTGTTACGCTCCTCTTTACTTGGTTTTAATGTTTCCTATTTACTGATAAACGAACTCAAGTAGCATAACACCTAAAAATACCTATTATTTTTTACCGTTGAACACACCCCGCACTGGTAGAAAAATGTTTCGTATTATTAACGAACGGGCTTCGTTGATTATTTTTCGTTAATTCTACGAAATTTTTCGTTATAAAAACGAAAGTGATCGTTAATACAACGAAATCAATCGTTAAAAGACAATTTTGTTTATTGGTTTTTCGTTATATTAATGAAACACGAATATTAACTTTGTAATTTTTTCAAGAATTAGAATAAAACAATTTCCCAAGATGAAATTATTACAATCATTTGCACATAGAGAGTAACTTTTGGAAACTTTTAGCCCGTAAAACAGTCAGTTCATATACTCCAAACTGGAATTGAAAATTTCATTTATATAACGAAAGCGATCGTTAATATCAGGGCTGTGGAGCCGGAGTCGGAGTCTGAAGATTTTGCTGGAGTCGGAGTCGTAAAAATTTTGCTCGACTCCGACTCCGGCTACACCAAATTTTTTAAAACACTTCACATTTTTGTAACTAAGCAAGTTTTTACCCAAATTAGTTTCCATTGCGTTATTCATTCGATCAATGAATAGCATGATTGTAAATGAAAATCAACTTCCAATTACGGCTATCTTTTTATGTTTCCTAGAATGTTAGACTAGCAGATGGGCTGGATCGATCCATTTTAATGCCCATATCAATTTATTTGAAATATTTCGAACAATCGAAATTATTTTTTTTATTTTAAGGAATATTGACAGAAAATTTTTTCAAAGTTGTTTTTTTATAGAAAATTTTGTCAAAATGTTATTTCTATAAAAAGTTTTGTCAAAATTTTTTTTTGTATAGCAAATGTTGTCAAAATTTTATTTCTAAAAGTTTATTCAAAATTTTATTACTATAGAAATTTTTTTCTATAGAAAATTTAGTCAAAATTTTATTTCTATAGAAAATGTTGTTTGTTACACAAAAATTTTTTCAAAATTGTATTTGTATTGATAATTTCTATAAAAATTTAAGTCAAAATTGTATTTTTATAGAAAATTTTGCCAAAATTTTATAGTAATAGATTTTTTTATTAGAAAATTTGATCAACATTTTTTTTCTATAGAAAATTTTGCCAACATTTTATAGTAATAGATTTTTTTATTAGAAAATTTGGTCAAAATTTTATTTCTATAGAAAATTTAGTCAAAATTTTGTTTCTGTAGAATATTTTGGAGAATTTTACACAAAAATTTTTCTAAAATTGTATTTTTATTGATAATTTTTTCAAAATTTTATTTCTATAAGAAAAAATTGTCAAATTTTATTTCTATAGCAAATTTTCTCAATTTTTTTTCTTTCTGATGCTCACTGATACTCACTGCTATAAAAAATGTATTCAAAATTTTATTACTATAGAAATATTTTTTTCTATATAAAATTTAGTCAAAACTTTATTTCTATAGAAAATTTAGTCAATTTTGTTTCTATAGAATATAGAATAGAAAATTTTGCAAAAGTTTGTTTGCTACACAATTTTTTGTTAATTATATTTCTATTGATAATTTTTTCAAATTTTTATTTCTATAAAAAATTTTGCCAAATTTTATTTCTATAAAAATTTTATTCAAAACTTTATTTCTATATATTTGGTCAAAATTTGATTTCTATAGAAAAGTTTGCCAAAATTTTATTTCTATAGAAAATTTAGTCAAAATTATGTTTCTGTAGGAAATTTTGCAAAATTTTATATAGAACTAAAATTTTGAAAAATTTTTTTTACTAGACAAACATTTTTCCAAAATTGTATGCTCACTGATACTCACTGCTAAGTCGAAAACTTGTAGAAATGATTCAAATTTTCAAATTTTTCAATGAATGAATGAATTAATAAATGCATTTTTGCGAAATTGTCTAAACAATTCTAAATATTTCCCAAATATTGCCCGAGATTTTGTAGAAGCCTGATTTGCGATTTGATCAAAATGTAGATCTAAATACAAAGTTGTGCAGAGTATATTATAAATAATCGGCCCGCCCGACTTTAGACTTTCCTTGCATTTTTAATTTTTGTTAAAATTGTGTTACGTCCCATAACGTTAGATTTAAATTTTAAGTACATAGGTTTTGTAGAAGAATATACAATTTTGTCTAAATCGATTCAGATTCAAATTCATGCATATGGGAATATAAACCTTTATATAGCTCGCAACAAATTTAAAGGATTTGAGATAGTATAAATAATTTTGGTCCACGAATACATATACAGTTGGTATCTTCTCATATTATGATGGGTATTTATATCATTATTTTATTTATTAAACATTGCCCTAAATTTGAAATATAGAGTTCAATTGGCATCTAATGCGAAATTAAGACCTTTTTTTGCACGCATAAATAAATACGATACTTTATATCGATCCACTTACGGTACCCCCACAATAGAACTACAAATTAGTGGTATTAAAATGAGATTTAGTTATATTACCCGGAGTCGACTCCGGAGTCGGAGTCGAGCTGATGAAAAATGCTGGAGTCGGAGTCGGAGTCGAGCAATATTGGCTCGACTCCACAGCCCTGGTTAATATAATGATATGGATCGTTAAAAAATAAATTTTAAATTGATATATTTCGTCATATTAATGAAATATGTTCTTTAATAATATGAATGGGAGTTTAAGTATTTCTGCCACTCCATACTCTCTCTCTCTCTCTCTCTCTCTCTAAAACGTCTCTCCATACTCTCTCGAATACATCTGTAGCGTCTACGTAATTTGTACATACACATCTAAACATGGCAATAAGCACATGTTTGCGTGTGCGTCTTCAAAAACAAACGGTAAAAAGCAAAGATTATAGATTTGAGGAAGATGGGAGATTGGCTTGCGTCATACCAAATGTTGCATTTATAAATGGTATAAACTAATCTGGTATACCAGATTAGTTTAATACATATTTGTAATCTTTTAGTTGTTTTTAGTTTTTATTTTTTAAATGAAAAATTTAATTTTCTTAATGAAACAATGATAAATTTTAGGCAACAACAAAAAAAATTAAATTTTCCCCTTTATGGAAATTTATTTCGTGCTCTTAATTTCTTTTTATTTGCATTTTAATGCTATGTCAATACTTGTCGTATACGCGTTTGGTTCGAGTATTAAACTAATGTGGTAAATGGTTTGATGTGCTCAGTAGCCAATCTCCCATCTTCCTCTTCTAAAGGGTGATTCTTTTGAGGTTAGGATTTTCATGCATTAGTATTTGACAGATCACGTGGGATTTCAGACATGGTGTCAAAGAGAAAGATGCTCAGTATGCTTTGACATTTCATCATGAATAGACTTACTAACGAGCAACGCTTGCAAATCATTGAATTTTATTACCAAAATCAGTGGCAGAAAATCCGCTTTTTTATCGACAAATTTTGTTCAGCGATGAGGCTCATTTCTGGTTGAATGGCTACGTAAATAAGCAAAATTGCCGCATTTGGAGTGAAGAGCAACCAGAAGCCGTTCAAGAACTGCCCATGCATCCCGAAAAATGCACTGTTTGGTGTGGTTTGTAGGCTGGTGGAATCATTGGACCGTATTTTTTCAAAGATGCTGTTGGACGCAACGTTACGGTGAATGGCGATCGCTATCGTTCGATGCTAACAAACTTTTTGTTGCCAAAAATGGAAGAACTGAACTTGGTTGACATGTGGTTTCAACAAGATGGCGCTACATGCCACACAGCTCGCGATTCTATGGCCATTTTGAGGGAAAACTTCGGAGAACAATTCATCTCAAGAAATGGACCGGTAAGTTGGCCACCAAGATCATGCGATTTGACGCCTTTAGACTATTTTTTGTGGGGCTACGTCAAGTCTAAAGTCTACAGAAATAAGCCAGCAACTATTCCAGCTTTGGAAGACAACATTTCCGAAGAAATTCGGGCTATTCCGGCCGAAATGCTCGAAAAAGTTGCCCAAAATTGGACTTTCCGAATGGACCACCTAAGACGCAGCCGCGGTCAACATTTAAATGAAATTATCTTCAAAAAGTAAATGTCATGGACCAATCTAACGTTTCAAATAAAGAACCGATGAGATTTTGCAAATTTTATGCGTTTTTTTTTTTTTAAAGTTATCAAGCTCTTAACAAATCACCCTTTATAATCTTTGGTAAAAAGTTCAACAGAAAACATGTCTGATGGGCAAACCTTAACCAAAGATTATAGAAGAGGAAGATGGGAGATTGGCTACTGAGCACATCAAACCAATTACCACATTAGTTTAATACTCGAACCAAACGCGTATACGACAAGTATTGACATAGCATTAAAATGCAAATAAAAAGAAATTAAGAGCACGAAATAAATTTCCATAAAGGGGAAAATGTATTTTTTTTTGTTGTTGCCTAAAATTTAACATTGTGTCATTAATAAAATTACATTTTTCATTTAAAAAATAAAAACTAAAAACAAATGAAAGATTACAAACATGTATTAAACTAATCTGGTAAATGCAACATTTGGTATGACGCAAGCCAATCTCCCATCTTCCTCAAATCTATAATCTTTGACCTTAACAACATTTACGTTCTTTTCGCTGAAGAGTGCACAGGCTCATTACAGTCAAAAACAATAAACTTGAGTTCAAGTTTATTGTCTTTGATTACAGTTTCGTTGTGAATAATAAACATAGACAGTGCTGCCGCTAGTGAAAAATTGAGTGAAGTAGATTTTGGAAAAATGTGAAGTAGATTGAATAAAATTGAAGTAGCATATATTTTTGAAAACAAAACAATAGAATTAATTTTATTAAACCCTCCACCATAGGATGGGGGTATATTAACTTTGTCATTTCGTTTGTAACACATCGAAATATTGCTCTAAGACCCCATAAAGTATATATATTCTGGGTCGTGGTGAAATTCTGAGTCGATCTGAGCATGTCCGTCCGTCCGTTCGCCTGTTGAAATCACGCTAACTTCCGAACGAAAGAAGCTATCGACTTGAAACTTGGCACAAGTAGTTGTCATTGATGTAGGTCGGATGGTATTGCAAATGGGCCATATCGGTCCACTTTTACGTATAGCCCCCATATAAACGTACCCCCAAATTTGGCTTGCGAGGCCTATAAGAGAAGCAAATTTCATCCGAACCGGCTGAAATTTGGTACATGGTGTTAGTATATGGTCTCTAACAACCATGCAAAAATTGGTCCACATCGGTCCATAATTATATATAGCCCCCATATGAACTGATCCCCCGATTTGGCTTGCGGAGCCTCTAAGAGAACCAAATTTCCTCCGATCCGGCTGAAATTTGGTACATGGTGTAAGTATATGGTCTCTAACAACTATGCAAAAATTTGTCCACATCGGTTAATAATTCAATGATTAAAACCGCTATGTTCATCGTAATTAAAGGAATAGGAAAAACAATTAAGTAATATGGGGAAACATTTAAAAATTTGAAGCAGAACAAAAAGTGAAGCAGATTTTTGCAAGAAGGAGTGACGAAGTAAATTTTGTGAAAATGAAGCAAAGTACTTCGATTAAAGTAGTAGCGGCAGCACTGAACATAGATGGTGGGTGAGTTAAATTGGTGTTTTTTGTATATTCACAAAAAATTTAGTGTACATTTTTAATCTTTTAGGTGGGTACTAAGTTCGAGTTTAGCCGCTAACATCGCTAAAGCAGTGATGTCAAGTGTAGGGAAAAATCCTTTTTTTAGGGATTTTTTCGCAAAATTACAACCGTAGGGAAAAACGGACAGATTTTTCATTTTTTCCTCAAACGTAGGGAATTTTTTTAATTTCCAATGTATACTAACATTTTGCAACAAGAAGAGTGTTTTTGCTTAATATTTCAGATATTTGAAGATCCGAAAATATATGGTAGTCAAAGCTTCAACTAATTGAATATGCAGCGATGTTATTGTAACGAATTCAGTTAGTAAAGCTCAGCGCTATCGTTAGAAGATGTTTTCATTGGTTTGTTCAGTTAAAGAAATGGGTAGTTTTCATTTAGAAGAATCAACGCTTCCATTTAGGTACATAAACAGGTGATTTCACCAACTTGGTACTTCACAATATTTTAAAAACATCGATCACTTGCAATGCATTCGCGGATTCGTTAATATAAATATATGATTTCTATTCTGGAATATATTAAAAAAACTGTTTTACGCTGTGTACCTATGGTCAAATTACCCGTTGTAAGTTCGTCTATATTATTGTGCTTTATACACATATTCATAAGAATTTTTAATGTTTTAGAAAAATGTCGTCTAGCGAATGAAACCACTCCAGCAAAATATAGAAAACAACGTTTTTGTTCAAATTGGCTCACGGATGGTGAATTCAAGGGTTGGTTAGAGGCGGTCGAAAATGACGATTTTAAATGCAAGTGCATTGCTTGTGGAAAATTCCTAAATTGCGGAAAATCTGACTTAAAGAAACATGCGCCCACCAAAGTCCACAAGAAAAATGTTGGTACTGTTAAAAATGCAAGCAATATACAATCCTACTTTGAAAAGGTATCATCAAACGTGGGCAATGATGTTACAAACTTCGAAATACGATTAAGCCTGTTCTTCTCTGTACTAATCGATGAGAGCACAGATCTTTCCCATAAGAAAACTATGTGTCTCCTAGTTCGATTTTTTGATAATGAACAGGAGAAATCTATTGCACAACTTCTTGACTTGTTACATGTTGGATCTGACTGCACTGCAGAAGCTCTTTACGGAATATTTAAAAAATGTATACATGATCATGGAATACCATACAGTAATATAATTGGCTTATGTTGTGATGGCGCCAATGTAATGGAAGGACAACACAATTCGTTTTATTCCAAATTGCTAGTTGATCTACCTGACGTTACAATTATTAAATGTATTTGCCACTCATCCGCTATTATAGCCAATAAGGCATATCTTCAACTGCCCAGAGCACCTGAGGAATTAGTGCGACAAATTGGGACGTATATATCAGCAAGCTCAAAGCGATGCAGTCAACTAGAAGAGTTTCAAGAAATGCTGAACGAAGAAAAAAGAAAAATTTTAAAAACATGCGAGACGAGATGGTTGTCTTGACAAACGTGTATTGAAAGGATATTGCAAAACTGGGACGTTCTTGAAGAGTATTTCCAATTTGCATATTCCCAGGACAAATTAAAATCGACTGAATTAATTCTGAATGATTTAAGAAATGAATGCAACAAAGCCTATTTGTTATTTTTAAAATACGCCATCGGTCACTTTAATGCTCTAAATGCTTTATTTCAAAGTAAAAAAAACTCTGATACATGTACTGCACTCGGAATCAACAAAATTTTTTTTTAAACTGGGACACAATTTTATTAAAAAATCTGAATTGAAACTGGATTGCAATGCGCGGTCGCCACATGTTACCTTGGCCGTAGAAGATATATTTGTTGGTAATGAGTGCGAAGAATTATTAAAATCATTTCCTGAACAAAAAGCGTGTCAGGTAAAAATAGATTGTCTTAAATTCTACATCACAGCTCTAGAAGAAATTCAAAAACGACTTCCATTACAAATCGATTCAATATTTAAAGAAATGGAATTTCTAAATCCTGAAATAGCACTTGAAGGTGGAATAAAACGGAATTTCAGTTTAAATTGTTATGTAAAATGTTTAATATTGACATTAATCAACTTACCCATGAGTGGGTAACAATGGAATATAATTTTTCTGTAATTGAACGAAAGACTTTAGCGAAGAAGGATGTCGAACAATTCTGGTCATATATATCTAAGTGTAAAAATTTTAATGAAGAATTATTATTTCCTAATTTTTCCAAGTTAGTTGACTTTTTACTATGTATGCCTCACGCTAATGCAGACGCCGAACGAATATTTTCCGTTGTAACGGATTTAAGAACAAAAAAGAGAAATAAGTTAAGTCATGACATTATGAATTCGATATGTATTATACGATCTCATTTGCAATCAACTGAAAGTAATTGTACTACTTTCAAATGTACCTCTAGTCATTATAATAGGATGAAATACAAAACACTTTATTATAATTAACACAAAGTTCCTTAAAACTTTAATTCATTACTCTACTACCTGAATTAAACATTTTATGTTACATAATTTAAAAAAAATTGAATTTCATAATAAATTATGTTATTTTATTACCATATTTGTTTGAATTTTATTCATTACCGTACCGTAGGGAAAAATGTAGGGGAAAAAATGTAGGGTGTAGGGGAAAAAAGGGAATTTTTTGGAGCCGCGTAGGGAATTTTCAAAAAACCTCCTGGCATCACTGCGCTAAAGTGAAAACTAAATCAGTAAGAAAAAGGCATAAAATTATACATATTTGTTCCAATTTTTTTATAACTTGTTGGGGAAAAGCCCAAAGCAAATGTTCACAAAGTTTGTATTCCATAATATAGATTATTAAAGAAAAGTAATCGTGAAAAAATGACGATTTTAACGACTAAACTCGAACTTAATACCAACCTTTAGTGAAAATGCCCCGGGGAAGTGAACTTTCAGATGAAGAAGGCGGAACAATTACCGTAATGAACCTTTGGTTGCAACAAAAAAAAAATTGGATAAATGGATGGCGATACGATTACCATTTTTTGGTCTCAGAAATTAGAGGCTTTTTTTCTTAAGGTGAGTATTAAGTTCGAGTTTAGCCGCTAAAATCGCTAAAGTGAAAACTATATCAGTATGAAAAATGCATGAAATTATACATATCTGTTGCAAATTTTATTATAACTTGATGGGGAAAAGCCCAAAGCAAATTTTCACAAAGTTTGTATTCCTTAAAATGGATTATTAAAGAAAAGTAATCGTGAAAAAATTACGTTTTTAGCGGCTAAACTCGAACTTAATACCCACCTTTACGTGAAAGTCACACTATATGATTATTAAATTACTTTATTTATCAATAAATATTATTTCCTACTGTACGAGTATATAAATCCTATTTCAAAGATCTTAACAAAAAATAATACACTACACAGATAAAAATAAGTTTGAGAACCAATAACTTTTGTTGGAAAACCAATAACAAAATTTGTTAATTTTCCTGCAACAAACTAATTTGTACTTTTAATAACCATTATTACAAAAAAGTTGTTAGCAATCGTTACCATCAGAAGGCAACAATTAATTTGTATTCTAAGTAACATAATTTGTAAGTAATTTGTTGAGCATCCAACAGTACAAAATATTTGTTGTTGAACGTTACGTTTAATCCTCAACAAATATTTTTGAATTTGAATGAAAAAATTTGTATGTGATTTGTTGATGTCTATCAATGACCTGTAACAAATTTATTGGTGTATTGACAAAAAATTAAATTGAAATTAACAGAATTATTGAACCAAAATAGCCGAAACAATTTTGGAGATATTTTGTTAAGTACACACAGAGAAGGAATATGACCAAAATTATATTTTTGGACGGGGAACATGTAACATTGTTGTGTCGAAAATCCTATACTCAGTTTCGTAATTGTATGACGATTTTAAATTTGAGTAGGCCAGGGTCTAGCAAGAATTTTGACAACTTTTTGCCCAGTGATACATATTCTAGTTAATTCGTGTTCAACCGTCGAACTGAACGGACGTGTTTTCTAATAGCGGAGTATTTCATCGTAATAAGTACTTATTACGAATTTCACGTGTGGTGGAAATAATAAACCACCATGCAGCGAAATACAAAGTCATCCACTGGGTTGCTAACTTCAGGGCCCAGTGGACGGGTAACGACTAAAGTTATAAATTTGGGCAGCGACCAAGAGTCAGGCCCAATTAGTCGACCTGTAGACGGGTCGACTGGCGGTGACACTTTGGCAAGTCGAACCTTTTCTAAGGTGACGACATCAAAAGGAAGCAATCCCTCTCGAAAGAGATTCAAGGAACGAAGAAATTCTTTGTTTATCCTAAAGAAATTAGGATCAGTTGACCCAAGCACGTTGTCGGCTAAGCAAAGCGATTCCTTAAAATGGGCTCAAGGAATTCTTGAAGCTGGAAAAAGGGAACGATCACCGGATGAGCTGCCATCCTCTAAACGGGATCAAAGATCGTTTGCCTCAGTTGCAAAAGACAGCCTTGTGATGGCTATTATTAATAAAGGAGCATTGGACGGTATGATTCCAAGGCAAAAATGGGGGGAAACTGAGAACGCGATGTCTGGTGTCTACTCAGAGGTGCGAAAAAAGTTTCCCGGACCAAGTCCTCGACGGCAAGATGCTGGATGGTATCAAAGACGATATAAGTTAATAGCTTTTGCAGACCAGAGGTCTATGGATTGCTTTAAAGCTGCATTGATGCTAATTGGTGAAGTTTGGGAAGGAGCCGCTTTGGAGTTAGTCGATAAAAAAGACATACCGGCTAAACCTAAAGCACATGCATGGATACCGGCAAACCTGAATCAATACTAGAGAGACTAAAAGAATGTAACCCAGATCTTCCAACCGCCGATTGGAAGGATGGTCGTTTGGATGAGGTGGATGGACCAAGACGACATGCGGTGTTTATATTAAACATAGAGTCGCTGCCACATCTAGCCCAGACCCAAGGACGCGTAAGTTATGGCTTTCATGATATCCATATGAAGGTATACAAAAGCGACCAACCAAAGGATTCCGAAACGGACAAGCCTCCGGTAGAGTCAGCAGTGAAAAAATCTCCTAGCGAAGCCGAAGGAGACATAAAACCTGCAGACTATGGCGAAAATCATATGCGGGAAGTTTCTACAGGCTCAAGCCTCACCAAAGCTGAACCGCAGATTGTTGCGAGAGTCACCGAGATCTGTGAAGAGGAAGCCCTTGATGACTCAATTGAAGCGGCTGATGTGACGGTGGTTGAAAATTTGGATGGTTCTACGCAAGGCCGTATTCAGGGGGGGGGGGGATGAGGGGGATCAAACCCCCCCCCCCCCCCGAAATGAATGAATATTTTTATATAAATAAATATATATTTTTAGCTGCATAGAAAAATCTTATCGAAGATGTTGAAGAAAAGCTGGAGGAGGAAAAACGCTTACCTATAAAACTTGCACAAATCATAGAATACTAGTTGAAAAGCCAGTCAAACGACGGTCGAAAAAAAAACAAATTATTTTTGTTCTCGCACCACAAATTTCATTTTTGGAAAATGTATTTCTGCTTTTTATGTGTGTTTGTTGTTCTTTTTGTGAACATGACTCGCTTTGTTCGGCCATAGCAACAACAACGAAACAGCCAAACACACATGTGTAAATGAAATGGCGCAAAATCTGCGAAAAGAACCTGCCTAATTCAGCGATGGAAGCAATAAAGAGATTTTACCAAACGTGCATATTTTTTTTAAAATTTTGGTCACTGCTAGTTACTCAGGGATGGAAAATACAATTTTTAAGAAAGTACAAAAAAGGTATTTTTTGAGCGGAAAGGTACTTTTTACTAAATTTCAACAAAAATTTCACTGGAAGATTATTGTCAAGAGACTGAATTTTAAAGAAAATAAAATTTTGACAAAATTTTCTATAGAAATAAAATTTTGCAAAAATTTCCTATAGAAATAAAATTTTTACAAAATTTTCAATTGATATAAAATGTTGACAAAATTTTCTATAAAAATAAAATTTTGCAAAAATTCTATATAGAAATAAAATGTTGACAACTATTTCTACCGAAATAAAAAATCGATAATATAGAATCGAATTCTTTTTTCGACTAAAACTTTCTTGAAGTTCAATAAAATCCTGTTTTTGACTATGTCTTTTACAAAATCGAGATTTTCTTCCCACATGAACATGTCTGTTTTGCCATATTTGTAAAAGACTATTAGCAAATAAGGTTGATAAAGACTTTCTCAAAATATTAAAATATTTTGTCAAAGCTATTGTACCATAAATCTGATATCGACTCAAAAATGTCTACACAAAAGGTACTAAATCATTCCCGGGGGTACTACGATACTGACCGGGGTGAAAAAGGTTTGAAAAAAGTACTATAGTACTGCATTTTCCATCACTGCAGTTACTACGTGCTCTTCCGAACGTTCATTTTCAACAATGAAGAGATTAAAGACGTATCTTAGAAATTCGACTAGCGAGAGTAGACCCAAAGGATTGGCATTAATGTCGGTTCATCGCCGAATAAATGTGCCGACTGAAGAAGTCATTGATTTATTTGCTGCCCAAAAAGTCCGTCGGCTCAATTTAATATTATAACAAGTATATACAGCACTAAGTTCGGCCGGGCCGAATCTTAAATACCCACCACCATGAACCAAATGTTAGGGTTTCCTTTGAAATTTCAGGAGGGCTTGAGGACTTGAGGATATTCCCGAAGATAAATTTAAAGATTTCACCTATGAGGACTATATCAGATTCTGGATTTATAAGAACCATTTTTGTTTGAGGTTTAGAGGAATCATTAAAATCTCTTGTAAGTGTGCAAGAAAATTATAAAATAAAGTCTTGATTTGAAATCTTAAATCTGTAGAAGTAAAATCTGGAAATTTTACATTGAGTTTCAAGCAATTTTCATGATCAGTGCGCCTTCTACACCCTCAAGAAGTGAAGTCGGTCTATATGGAGGCATTACCAAATGGATCGATAAAAACTTAATCCGATACACGTTTTTGTGAGCCTAAAATACCACAATATTTACAATTTCAGGCATATCAGATAAAAACTACGGTTTCTAGAAACCTAAGGAGTTAAATCGGGAGATCGTTCTTATGGGGGCTATACTAAAATATGGACCGATACTCACCGTTTACGGCACACCTCTTTATGACCCGAAAATACCTCTAGATTTCCAATTTCAGGCAAATAGGATAAAAACTTCGGATTCTAGAAGCCCAAGAAGTAAAATCTTGAAATCGGTCTATATGGGGGCTATACCAAAATATGGACCGATACTCACCATTTTCGACACACCTCTTTATGGTCCTAAAATACCTCTAGATTTCCAATTTCAGACAAATTGGATAAAAACTACGATTTCTATAAGCCCAAGACCCCAAATCGGGAGGTCGGTTTATATGGGGACTATATCAAAACCTGGACCGATAAGCCCATTTTCGAACTTGACCTGCCTGCAGACAAAAGACGAGTTTGTGCAAAATTTCAGTACGATTGCTTCATTATTGAAGACTGTAGCGTGACTACAACAGACAGACGGACAGACGGACATCGTTATATCGTCTTAGAATTTCTCCCTGATCAAGAATATATATATATATACATTATAACATTAAATATCGAAATCGATATTTCGATGTGTTACAAACGGAATGACAAACTTATTATACCCCCGTCACCATTCTATGGTGGTGGGTATAAAAATATTGTATACATACCTATGCATAAATAAAATTTTCTACACATGAGATTATATGAATATTTTTTTTTAAAGTTGAACCCCCCCCGAATTAAAATCCTGGCTACGGCCTTGGTTCTACGGTTCCTCCAGATAAATCTTCACCATTGTAAGGCCGCTTGTGCTGCCTTAAAAGTTCTCCTGATGAAAGGAGACATAGATATAGTTCTTATTCAAGAACCATACATATATAAGAACAAGATCTGTGAATTAAGCACTCCGGGTTTCAAACTTTTGCATAATACCGGTAACGATATAAATCGAGCATGTATAATTGCTAAAAAAGAACTAAACTTGTTTCTGCTTCCTTCATTGAGCAATGCGGACACTGTCGTAGCCAGTCTAGAGATATCCACATGCAAATATTGGGTATCTTCGGTCTACATGGGACATGATAGGGAGATGCCATCCTGTGCCGTTAAGACTTTAGTGGAGGAGTCACTAAAAACAAAGACAAAACTCATTATGGGATGCGATGCAAATGCACATCATAGTATTTGGGGAAGTAGTGATACTAATGCAAGGGGAGAGTCGCTAATAGAGTTTATTTTGCGTACTAACCTGGTAGTTTGCAATAAGGGAGATGCACCAACCTTCGTCATCAGGAACAGACAAGAGGTTTTGGACGTCACGTTGACCTCTCCGGAACTGAATGATAAGTTATCTGAGTGGCAAGTTTTGAGGGAACATAGCTTCTCAGATCATCGCTACATCAGTTTCAGATTGGCTGTTCGTACTTCAAAGACCATATTTCCGCCAAATGTTAGGAAAGCTGATTGGAATAGGTATAGGGAATCGTTCAATTTGATGATACCGGAAATGCCGGAGACAAATATGAGCACTGTGCAAGATATCGAACACGCAGTGGAGCGGATTACTAAGGCCTTCAACATTTCACTGAAAGCTGCTTGCCCTAGAGGAAAGCCAAGGGGAAAAATCGGCCGCCATGGTGGACTACGGAGTTAAGTAATATGAGGAAATCCTGCAGGAAGCTCTTTAACAAAGCAAAGTCCACAAGAGCTCCGTAGGATTGGGACACTTACAAGATGAATCTGAGAGCATATAAACGAGAACTGAGAAGGTCTCAACAAAACTCTTGGGATGATTACTGTAGCAGTATTGAGAATACGTCAAAGGCTTCCAGACTACGGAAGGTACTAGCATCCACTAACACCGCTCCAGGTTTCATTAAAACATCGGAGGGAAATTGGACAACGTCCAGTGAGGAGACGTTGGAGGTACTTTTGGACACACACTTCCCTGGAAATCAGACGGTTGAACCATGTTCCGGCGGTGTAACAGAGGCTCAGCGATCATTTCCTATCGAGGAAATTGTGTCGGAATCTAGAATAAAATGGGCTTTAAATAGCTTTGGACCATTCAAATCCCCCGGACCTGATGGAATTACTCCGGCGGAGTTACAGGCAGTGGCTGAAAGAGTTATCCCCTGGTTGACGGTGATATATAAACGATGTGTAAACTTAGCATATATTCCAGAAAAGTGGAGGGAAACAAAAGTCGTCTTCATACCTAAAGCAGGAAAAGCCTCTCACTCGAGTGCGAAGGATTTCCGACCAATCAGCTTATCCTCATTCCTACTTAAGACCCTGGAGAGGATGATAGACATGTATCTTAGAACTAGCGTGGATTCAAGTTTGCTCTCGAAACGACAGCATGCATACTCGAAGGGCAGGTCTACTGAGACCGCATTGCATGAACTAGTCAGCTTTATTGAAAGCTCACTATCTGTCAAAGAATACACAATCGTGGCGTTTCTAGACATCGAAGGGGCGTTCAATAATGTCCATCCGAGCTCGATATTAAATGGACTGACACCTCTGAATGTTGATCCAGGTATACTTAGGCTGTTAGACGAACTTCTAATAAAGAGACGTATTTCAGCCACACTAGGGCAAGCAAACATACAAAGGTATGTGAACAGAGGCACTCCCCAAGGAGGAGTTCTATCACCTCTTCTTTGGAATGTTGCTATAAACAACCTTCTGGTTTCCCTAGAAAAAGAAAGGATAAAAGTGGTGGCATACGCAGATGATGTGGCGCTAGCAGTCAGGGGAAAATTCCCATCCACAATCAGAGATATTATACAGAGAGCTCTCCGGATGACTGAGAAATGGGCGAAAGATAATGGTCTTGGTGTAAATCCAGCAAAGACAGAACTAGTCATGTACTGCAAAGATCGTAAAACTCCCACTGTTAGGCCCATTTCCTTAGGGGGTACTGAAATTCCCTTTGGTGAGTGTGCAAAATACCTTGGCGTTATTTTGGACAGGAAGCTGAATTTTAGGCTTAATATTGAAGAGAGGGCGAGAAAAGCCACGGTAGCTTTGTACTCGTGCAAAAAGGCAATAGGGAAAAAGTGGGGACTAAAACCAAAAATTGTGCATTGGCTATACACTGCAGTAGTTAGACCTATAATGCTATATGGTGTTGTAGTCTGGTGGCCGGCACTTCAGAAACCGACTTGTTTAGATAAAGTTCAGCGTATGGCGAGCTTATGTATCTCAGGCGCATTTAGTAAGACAGGAACAGACTCCCTTAATGTCATGCTACATCTATTGCCTTTAGACATTTTGGCCAAACAGTAAGTTGCAACAACGGCTGTGCGGTTGCGCGAGCTATCGCTGTGGTCGGAAAAAATGTACGGTCATAGTTCGGTCCTCAAAATAATGCCAGATGTGCCTAACGTAGTGGATTATACCCTGGCAAAACCACTTTTCGACAAAAAGTTTGAAACTCTAATTCCCAACAGTGAGGCGTGGTGTACACAGACCCCGGGGAATAAAAGATATATAGATTTCTATACTGATGGCTCCAAATTGAATGGACAAGTGGGGTTCGGAGTATATTCTAAAGATCTGGAAATTCGAATAGCGAAAAGATTGCCTAATCACTGTAGTGTTTTTCAGGCTGAAATATTAGCAATAAGAGAGGTGGCGAATTGGCTGAGAAGTAATGTTCCAACAAATATTGGCATTAATATATACTCAGACAGTCAACCTGCAATAAAATCCTTGGACTCTGTGTTCCTCAACTCGAAAACGGCCATCGACTGCCGCAAATCTCTCAATGAGATGGCTGAGCAGTACAATATTCACCTAATATGGGTGCCTGGCCATAGGAACATACCGGGGAATTGCGAAGCGGATGAGTTGGCAAGGCTAGGGACTACCTTACATATTCCAGGGGAACTAGAATTTGTTGGTATGCCCCTAGCTACCTGCAAGCTCATGCTGCGTGAGAAGGCTGTTATGATGGCAAATGTTCGATGGGAGAATTGCAAGGGTTGTAACGACACCAAGCAAATATGGCCCCATTTCAACTTAAACCGCACACTAGATATGCTAATGTTCTCGAGACGTCAGATATCACTCCTGATATCTGCTATAACGGGTCGCTGCCTGATAGGCGATTTTGCAAAAACTATTGGCGCGAAGTATAATGACTATTGTATGAGCTGTCATGATGCGGAGGAAAAAGAATCAATTAAACACCTCTTGTGTGAGTGTCCTGCATTTTGTGTAAAGCGCAAGCAACTTTTAGGAGCATATAGCTTCAGATTACTGGCGGATCTGGAAAACGTTAACTTAAGCAGTCTGCTAATGTTTTTGGAACAATCTGGTTGGTTCAACAAAGAAAAATAATCAAGAAGGTTCAGCGGTTAAAACTAGAAGTGCCCATATGTAATAGGTACTTTTAGTTAATGTGGTATCACAATGGACTGAATAGTCTAAGTGAGCCTGAATCTTAATCGGGCTGCCACTTTAACCTAACCTAACCTAACCTAAGATGCAAAAAGACAACATATTTAAAGACAATTACATTAAATTTAAAGAATTTTTCATAATTATTAAAGTCAAGTTGACCTTAGCCTATAAATTTTTTCATTCATGTTAAGATACCTATTTTTAAGTCAAATCACTTAATTATAAGGACAATACGACTTCATTGAACAGTTTATCGACTTTTGGACAAGGAAAATAACTTTATTTTAGAGAAATGCGTCTTCTATGCTAAACAAAATTTGTATTCGTATTTTAAAGACATGAAATCTTTGACCTCACGACAATATTTTTTTCAGTGTGGCGAAGCCACAACATCGGTGTATGCTACCACTTTTATCTTTTTTTCTTTAGGGAAACCAGAAGGTTCTTCAGAGCAGCGATGGGCAAAGAGACTACGCGGCGTTTTGCTCTTGCTCACCCAAATATTCTCTCGCTCAGTTAAGTCTCAAAATAGGTTTTTTACACACGACGAAATGAATTTGTATTTTGAAAACACATTTCAGTCTCGCTAGAGCAACCGATCGAGCTGGGTGTGTTGTTCAGCGATTACATGAATTTCGATATAAATGAGTACTTGCAATATAATTTTTTGTTTCCAGAATTCATAACTATCAATCAAATAATAACCAGATGTAATAAAAAAATATTTGTTTAATAATTATTGAATTTTTTCTATTGTGCGTATTTGAAAACCTAAAAATATTATTTATTTTACTATTTCGAATCAAAGGAAAATACACAACAAACAAAAAACACTTAATATTTTACGATTTTATATGGTAATTTTTTAGTACAGTGCCTCTTTGGACATCCAAATAATGTTTCGTTTCGTTAAAAAGTTAATTACATTAAAATTCTGTATCAATGACAGAAATACGTCTTTAAAGTCTTTTATAAAAATCTCATAAAAAACTAACTTAATATAATTATTAAGTATCATTTCTCGAAGTGCATAAAGAGAGCGATCAATTGAAAACGCACACAAACACAAATCCTCTCTGCCCATCCCTGCTTCAGAGCAACATTTTAAGGAGAGGTGATATACCTCCTCCGTGGAGAGTGCCTCTATCCACTTACCTTTGAATGTTTGCTGGTCCTTGTGAGACTGAAATACGTCATTTCGTTAGAAGTTTCTCTAACAGCCCAAATATTCCTTTATCAACATTCACTTTTGTCAATTCATTTAATATCGAACTCGGATGGACGATATTGAATGCCCCTTCGATGTCTACACTGAAAAAAATATTGTCGTGAGGTCAAAGATTTCATGTCTTTAAAATACGAATACAAATCTTGCTTGGCATAGAAGACGCATTTTTCTAAAATAAAGTTATTTTCCTTGTCCAAAAGTCGATAAACTTTTCAATGAAGTCGTATTGTCCTTATAATTAAGTGATTTGACTTAAAAATAGGTATCTTAACATGAAAGAAAAAATTTATAGGCTAAGGTCAACTTGACTTTAATAATTCAGAAAAATTCTTTAAATTTAATGAAATTGTCTTTAAATTTGTTGTCTTTTTGCATCTTGACTACAAAGCAAAAAATCGTTCAAATATAGGACATGTTTTTCAAAAATTTATTTTAAAGAAGTTTTTTACTTCAAACATAGCATAATTTCTACTGGAAGTCGAGTCCTAATTTGGAAAATAAAGTTGCCGTTAACTCCTTTTTAAAGGACTTTGATAGCATATGAAGAAAAAAAGCTGAGAAAGCGAAAAATTAAAATTTGCTTCCTAGAAGCAAGTACATAAAACCTAAATTTAAAAGAGAATTGTGTCTTAAAAGTATCCTTACTTGTATTCTCCGCTTCTTTGGCTCGGAATCAATACCAAATTTTTTAAAGTAAAGACAAAATCTTTGAAACCGAGTATGCTTTTTTTTCAGTGTAGAAAAGCCACAATTGTGTATTCATTGACAGATAGTGATCTTTCAATAAAACTGACTAGTTCATTTAATGTGATCTTAGTAGACTCAAATCTTAAAAAATGTTCAGGAAGTCATAAACTTCCTCAAAATCGAAGTAGTTTTGCTAGGTTTACGACTATTTTGACATATTTTAAAATACATAGTAGTTCTCGACAGATTCTCAAACTCGCCTTTAGATATTTCACAGAAAATCATTAACGTCAAATAGAAAAAACTAGAGCGCATGCGTTTCAGGATTTTCCCCTATAGCTTGGGACACCCTAACGGAGACATAAACACTGACATTGCGTGTTCGCCCTACATGGACTGTAGTGAAGTTCCCTTACGTACACGTTTAAGACAGTCTGTAAAGTTTTCGTCCTGAAGTTGGTTTGAGCCTTCAAACGAAAGTCAAATTAAGTCCAGTAGCACAAAAACGAGTTACCCTCAATGCTGCAGCAACAGCATAATGACCAGTAGAATGTGCTGTGCGTGTCAGTATGTGTTTGTGGCATTTCGATTGATTCACTTCCCTTCTTGGCATCAGTATCTGGAGATTTGATTGCAACAACTGCAAAAGATTTTCTCGTCAATACATAGTGGAGCGTTTAGCGCTCTCTTAGTGGTATGGTACACACAAAAAAATAATACATTTATTTTATGAATAGTGTTCACAAAAATTTTCCAAACACGGGATTCATAAATTATATGAAAAAAATTCATAAAATAAAAAATACAGGTTTTCATTGGCTACGAATGTATACATAATATGAATGGAGTTTTTAATATTATAAATGAAGTATACATATTTTTCGTCATTGAAAAATATGTACTTTTCCATAATATATATTAAAAACGTCATGCAATACATGTAACTTTTCCTTTAGATTTTTCCCCTGATTCTTAATGCCTGCATAATTGGTCAAAATGTATGAACCCATTTACTAAAAACCGCATTATAGTCCAACCAGTAAACAACATAAGGTTATAATATTTTATATTACTTATGAGCACCAACGCTTCCATTTAATATATATATATATATTTTTTGTCAATTTTTTACAGCAATAAAAATTCTTCGAATCGCGACGGCTACTCAAACTGTACTGAAAAACTCAAACACACGTGTTGCCTTCAAAACGTAATGTTTCGTTTTTTTGTTTGTCTCGTATTATATGCTTGTATTGTTACATATGAGAGTAACTCTATGTTGTGGTTCTCTCACGCTAAGGGAAAACCAGTATTTTTTGATATATTAAGTAAAGTTTCATTGATTTTATGAAACCGTCCATATATATTATTAAAAAATTCATCATTTCACAACAAGTATTTACGAAAACAATATACAGTAATCCCTCGATTTACGTCGTGATTGGTTCCGGAATTTGACGACGTTAATCGAAACGACGTAAACCGAATTAAAAATTGCTCATAGTTACTCCTAAGTCCATTTATGTATGTATGTGCGTGTACATAAGAAAAAACTTCAAAAATAAAGGTAATTTAGTAATTTCGGTAAGAATTTCAGAAAACATGTTTCGATTCCATCATTATCGTTGATACTTATTTTACATATTTACGTCTCAATGGTGACGTAAATCGAAGTTTCATGGAACAAACAATTTGACGACGTAAATCGAAACAACGTAAATCGAGACGACGTAAATCGAGGGATTACTGTATTATGTAAGTGTACATATTTTTTATGGAAAAGTCCATAAATTTATAAAAATGTACAAATTTATGTACAAATTAATATTTTATGTTTTTTTGTGTGTATGCAGCCCTGTTTGTCCATAGGTACCACCGCAAACCTTCGAAAAGTTGCGTGCCCATGGGTATTGTATGTAATTGCTCAACATTGTGTTGTTGGGCATTTTCCAGTGATTTCGGTTGGAAATGGAAGCAATCGAAACCATGCCTATTGATGGCAATTGCAACAACCGCAGTCATCATCGTGTTCATCATCATTCGACGTCAATCCTCAAGAAATCTCTTTCAGCGATTATTACGGACATGCAACATTTCGTCTCTTTCTGGAGATGACTATGGATGCATTGAATTGTTGGCCATATCTAACTGGTAACTGTACTATGCTTTATCAGAAATGGGTGTAGGGTAACTGGTACACCTGCAGATATGATTATCTATTAGCATGTTTCGATTATTATGCGAAATGATTATTGTATTAACATAAAATTCTTTTCAAGAGAAAGTTAACTTAGCTGCTATATTGTAGATGTTTTGGCTCAAATCCAAAGAAAACAACAACAACAAGTATATTCGGCCATTAGATCCTCCAGGTCGAATCTTTTGTACCCTCCACCATGGATTGCGTAGAAAGTTCTACAAGAGACTGTCATATAAAATCGGATTACTTGGGCTGTGGTATAACTTGCTAATGGCAAAATATTTTAAAGTTTCTTACATTACATACAAGAAAATAACCGCAAATAAATATTAACAACTTTATTTGTATATAAAATCTGGTGAAGCTCAACAAATTTGTTCATTAAATATGAAGCATTTGTTGTTGAAATGTGTTTGTCATAGGCGTAGGAAGGTCTCTGGGGAGGGGGTTTAGACCACCCAGAAAAATGTTAGACATGTCAATAATTTGTACCATTTTATTAATTCTTACTCTGTTTTAACCTATTTGAGAAAAACAATATCCATTAAAATATGAAAAAAACGAGTTATAAAAAATTGAATTCAAAAACTTTCTGTATAGTTAAAATTACTAACTTTTTGGAAGTGCATTTTTGGAAGAGCTCTTACAGTTGTGCCTTTAGAAAAACTCCCATTTTTTTGCTGGGAAAAGTGTGTATGAATTAAATGTCTCATT
The DNA here is from genome assembly GCF_050003625.1 of Haematobia irritans. Lineage (NCBI taxonomy): Eukaryota > Metazoa > Arthropoda > Insecta > Diptera > Muscidae > Haematobia > Haematobia irritans. The sequence goes on along the minus strand of NC_134400.1, from coordinate 77,890,474 downwards.
ATTTTGATGTCTGATTTTTTATTCATTTTTATAAAATAAAACAATAATTAAACCTATTACTTCAGTATTATTCATTAATTTTAAATAGGGGGCTATAGGCCCCCTCTGAAAATTGTCTAGATACATATATGATTTTGTATAGATTTATTTAAGTCAATTCCACAAATGTATCAAATTTCTATAAATTCACAAAAAAAACAAGTATATACGGCCGTAAGTTCGGCCAGGCCAAATCTTATGTACCCTCCCCCATGGATTGCATAGAAACTTGTACTAAAGACTGTCATCCACAATCGAATTACTTGGGTTGTGGTATCTTAACACTTCTTAACATCGTTTTCTAAATTGTGAGTTAGTCCATACGTGGTAGGTTAGGTGGCAGCCCGTGTATCAGGCTCACTTAGACTATTCAGTCCATTGTGATACCACATTGGTGAACTTCTCTCTTATCACTGAGTGCTGCCCGATTCCATGTTAAGCTCAATGACAAGGGACCTCCTTTTTATAGCCGAGTCCGAACGGCGTTCCACATTGCAGTGAAACCACTTAGAGAAGCTTTGAAACCCTCAGAAATGTCACCAGCATTACTGAGGTGGGATAATCCACCATACGTGATGAATTTTGCTCTTTCAAGGGGCTCCGGAGTTCCAATCTGGGGATCGGTTTAAAGGGTGATACGATCAAAATTTGGTCAAGGGAAAACGCGTGTAAATCGGTGAAATCGTTTATTTAAAAAATCAAATTAAATTTCTTTTTCAAGTTCAATTAGTATAAAATTCAGGAAAAATATTCAGTTAGGCTTTCGCTTTTCCAAATCCGAATTGCCGGGCCTCACGCTTGACACCTGCCATCAGATTTTGTACAGCCACCTTGTCCACCTTCTTCGCCGCAGAAAGCCAGTTTGCCTTGAACTGCTGCTCGTCCTTAGCAGTTTTTTGGTCTTCTTTAGGTTCCGCTTGACAATAGCCCAGTATTGGGCGGAGCTCTGGCGTGTTGGGAGGGTCCTTGTCCTTGGGAACCACTTGCACGTTGTTGGCGGCGTACCACTCCATGACCTTTTTACCGTAATGGCAAGATGCCAAATCCGGCCAAAACAGTACGGAACAACCGTGTTTCTTCAGGAAAGGCAGCAGACGTTTATTCAAACACTCTTTCACGTAAATTTCTTGGTTGACAGTCCCGGAGGCTATGAAAATGCTGCTTTTTAAGTCACAGGTATGTTCTGTATGTTAATGTATGTTAATACAAATAATGTTGAAGAAATTATTCAATTTTATATATATATTTTTTATTTTACCTTTCGCCTGGACGGAGAATCGAACCGTGGACCATGCACTTTGTAAGCCAACATACTAACCACTGAGCTATGTACCTGTTATGGTCATCGATAGATAAATATCCATATAAGTTATATTTATATAGCATAGCTTGCGGCGCCCACGAACCGAATAAACAAAGTTTATTTAACAGAAACAAACATGTAGTTTGGCACCTTGGAGCAGTGGTTACTACGTCCGACTTCCATGCCAAGGGTCGTGGGTTCGATCCCTGCTTCGACCAAAGTTTTTTGTTTTTTTTTTTTTTATACCCTCCACCATAGGATGGGGGGTATATTAACTTTGTTATTCCGTTTGTAACACATCGAAATATTGCTCTAAGACCCCATAAAGTATATATATTCTGGGTCGTGGTGAAATTCTGAGTCGATCTGAGCATGTCCGTCCGTCTGTTGAAATCACGCTAATTTCCGAACGAAACAAGCTATCGACTTGAAACTTGGCACAAGTAGTTGTCATTGATGTAGGTCGGATGGTTTTGCAAATGGGCCATATCGGTCCACTTTTACGTATAGCCCCCATATAAACGTACCCCCAAATTTGGCTTGCGAGGCTTATAAGAGAAGCAAATTTCATCCGAACCGGCTGAAATTTGGTACATGGTGTTAGTATATGGTCTGTAACAACCATGCAAAAATTGGTCCCCATCGGTCCATAATTATATATAGCCCCCATATAAACCGATCCCCTGATTTGGATTGCGAGGCCGCTAAGAGAAGCAAATTTCATCCGATCCGGCTGAAATTTGGTACATGGTATTAGTATATGGTCTCTAACAACAATGCAAAAATTGGTCCACATCGGTCCATAATTATATATAGCCCCCATATAAACCGATCCCCTGATTTGGATTGCGAGGCCGCTAAGAGAAGCAAATTTCATCCGATCCGGCTGAAATTTGGTACATGGTATTAGTATATGGTCTCTAACAACAATGCAAAAATTGGTCCACATCGGTCCATAATTATATATAGCCCCCATATAAACCGATCACCAGATTTGACCTCCAGAGCCTCTTGGAAGACCAAAATTCATCTTATTCAGTTGAAATTTTGTACGTGGTGTTAATATATGACCTCAAACTCCCATGCAAAAATTGGTTGATATAGGTCCATTATTATATATAGGCCCCATATAAACCGATCCCCAGATTTGACCTCCAGAACCCCTTGGAAGAGCAAAATTCTTCCCATTCGGTTGAAATTTGGTACGTGATGTTAGTATATGGTATCCAACAACCATGCAGGAATTGGTTCCTATCAGTCCATAATTATTTATAGCTCCCATATAAACCGATCCCCAGATTTGACCTCCGGTGCCTTTTGGAGAAGCAAAATTCATCCGGTCTGCTTGAAATTTGGTACGTTGTGGAAGTATATGATATTTAACAACCATACCAAAAGTGGTCCATATCAGTCCATAATCATACATAGCCTCATATAAACCGATCCCGAGATTTGGAGCTCTTGGAGGAGCAAATTTCATCCGAGTGAGTTGAAATTTGGTACATTGTGCTAGTATATGGTCGTTAACAACTAACTAGGTCCATATCGGTCTATAGTTATATATGGCCCTCAGATAAATCGATCTCCAATCACACAAAAATTGGTCCATATCATGTTCATAATTGTATATAGCCCCCATATAAGTGACCTCCATATTTCAATTCTGGCTCTACGTACCGTGCAAAAAGTCCATATCGATTCGTAATTATTTGTAGACTTAACTATGCATAACTTTTTTGTCTAATATATACCACGTATGGACTAACTCACGATTTAGAAAACGATGTTAAGAAGTTTTAAGATACCACAACCCAAGTAATTCGATTGTGCATGATAGTCTTTCGTAGAAGTTCCTACGCAATCCATGGTGGAGGGTGCATAAGATTCGGCCTGGCTGAACTTACGGCAGTATATACTTGTTTTACATATATTCCAGATATGTTCGGAAGATTCCGAAAAAATGTTCAACATTACATTGTAGTATATTAAATTTTGAGCTGTAAAATGTGTCTTATTAAAGACCTAAAGTCAGAAAAGAACAGTGTTTGATATAAACGAAATGGACTGTGTTGTTGTTTCAAAAATAACTTTTTTTATTGAAAAAAAAAAAAATTTTGTACCAAACGAATTTTTTTTTGTGATAAAAGTGTATACTTTTTGAAGCAATTCAAAAAACTCTAACCAAAAAGAAAAACGTTTTCGGTACACGTTTTCCAAACGTTTTTTTTTCTTTGCGTGTATGTAGGGAACTTTCCTATATTCTTACAAGTGTGTTTCCTTAAGTTTTGGATGGATTGAATAATTCTTAGTACGCGTACATATGATAAGCTTTCTATAATAAAGGAAGTCAGATTAATCATTTTATAGGATTTTTTACTACATTTGAGGAAACTCGATTTTAATACGGGTTTCGTTCATGTTTATGAATGCTTTGTTATCAGTCAATAAAATTTCTTTGTTGAGTTGTAAATTCTTTCTAAATTGAGAAACATTTGTTCTTTTTTCGAGCCATATGCCTCCATATACACCCTCAACAAAAAAATTGCTTCTGTAACGTATACCCCAAACACATTTTGCTTCAAGCATATATATTTTCAGGATTGGTCCAAACAAAATATTGTTTGCATTGTTCAAACATATTATGTTTCACCTTAGGGCATACACTGCTAGAAAAAAATTGTAATGAATTTTTCTTTGTGGGGATATATTTTTAAGGCGCCAATTGGTTACTTCCATTATTTTACTTGCAGCCTACTTTTTAGGTCTCTCTTTCTAAACCCATATCTGTTTATAGGCTATTTCTAAATTAATATTTGCATCTAAGCATATTATATTTACAAACATTTTATGTCCCAAACATAATATGTTCTAACATCCCAGCAAAAAAAGCGTCGCCAAAAAAGTAATCAAAATGTTTTTTTGGATCTGGAAGTGGTGCAAAATAGACGCAGATGCGATGAATTTAACATGGGCTTGTCATAGGACGGAAGTCCTCCATTTCAGCAGCCGGTGAACTGAATTTGCATCATTTCCTTAGGTGTGATCCGAATTTAATGTTTTGGATGTAAATTAAAAAATTCTGTGCTTTTTTGGGAAATAAATAATTTTTATAATTTTGTATAATTTTTAATGGATTCTAATGCTTGTCTGAAACGTTTTACCTCAAATTCACAACTTTTTAGATTGGATTTAGCATCTTTTTCGACAAAATTTAAATAATATGTACCATTTTATGAATTCTTAAACTGTTTTTAACCAATTTGAAACAAAAAAATTTTAAATAACCTATTAAAAATATGAAAAAAGTCATGTTATAACAAATTGACTGAAAATAACTTCCTGTGTAGTTAAAATAAAAAACATTATTGGGAGTACATCTTCTGGAAGTGCTTTTAAAGCTGTGCCTTTGGAAGAACTTTCAAATTTTTTTGCTGGGATATTAACATATATGTCCCAAACATGTTATGCTAGTTTATGAACATTATATGCTTGCACTTGAAAATATAGTGTTAAAAAATTTGAGTTCCAAACATATAATTGTTACACCCAAACATTTAAAAAACAGTATTCTTCGTCCGTGTAGATTTCCCGGTATTCTATATTCTGAAAAACCAGTTAATTTTAATTTAAATAAGTGTACACTGGAGGGTATTTATAAATTTCATTTTAATAGAATTTCCCATCTACAGAAGGGCATACCAAACAATCAAACCATCAATCTATTGTTATTATCCCTCTCTCCACAGAACTTTAATTGTTGGAATCGCATGAATGTGGAATGTGAGCAATGCGGCCAAACTAATCCAGCTCTTTACCATTTGTATGTGTTTGTTTATTAATTAACTGCCCCCCATCATCATTGGCAGCTCTTGTTGGCCAGTCAATTGTATGCTTGGGTTTAACAGCCATTAAATTACTGCCGATCTCTTCCATCTTTGTTGTTGGGCAACAATTCGTGCACTCAAAGAGGCCATTGTGATTGGTCGAGAGCATGCGCACTACGCCTTACTATGATATAACAAGGGTGAGCGAAACACCTTTACTCCCTTGTTGAACCACTTAGGGAAAGAGTAACTCACGAACGTTTTAACGGAAATTCCATAGTCGTGCTCTTCGCACAGCACAATACTCTCTTTGACAACGGCTCTTTATTATAATTCAGCAAACTCCACTCGGAGTGTTCTACTTATTCAGCAAAGGGGAAATGGTCTACCAATAAAATGTGAGTGTGAATATTTTGAGCTTTCTCTTGGCCATGGTTTCCAAACGGCCAGACGGTGTGAATCGGCGTATATCAAATACAAGTACATGGTGGAATGCCTTAACAGTCTTAAGCCAAACGGCGGTTATTGATGCGAGACAAACATTGATCAAATTCCATAAATGCGCACACAAGCTGTAATTTTTAACATTCTATCAAACTTATCGTAGGCTTCCTGCACAATGTGTAATCCATACATATCTCAAAAACAACAGGTTTGTTGTTGTGTCTATTTTGGAATAAAGCTATGCCTATGAATTGGTGTGGTAGGTATTAGGGATGAGTATCGAACTGTAAAACATCGATTAATGTAATCGATTATTATTTTCAAGGCAGTAATCGATTCATAGATTAATCGCCGATGAAAACATCGATTAATCGGCGATTTCGATTAATCGACATAAAAATAAGAAAATTAATGGAAACCAATTCAACGCTACAAAATTAAGTCATTTAGTAGCAAAAAAAATTGCTCAATAATAAAAGAAACCTTTTTAGAAACAGGATACTGTTTTCAAACCCTTTTTCCCTGTAATGCTTTCTATAAATAATTTTCTACCATATTGTAGGTAATGAATAAAATGAAAAACACAATAAAAATTGAATGTATATCGAATAATTATTATTAAAAAAGCAAAAAACTACTGATAAAATAAAAATGGATGTAACATATGTTTTACCAAAACTTATCGGGAACGTCTTTTAAAAATAATAACTTATTTGCCAGATCGGATGTCAGCCTATTTCTCTGATCTCTTAAAATTTGGCCGGCTTCCGAAAATAGTCTCCCGGAAGGCACCGACGTTGCAATGGTAGGCACATACCAAAGGGCCACAGGCGATAGTACTGGAAATGTTTCTGCCATATGTTTCCAGTATAAAATTGGATTCTGTTGTATCCTTTCTGGTGGAGCCCTCAGAAAAAGGCTGAACTCATCTGGAATAGCATTTCCAGAGTTTTTGGATGTTACTCCATGACTTATTGGTTTTGACATAACATTTTGAATATTTTTATTGTGTATCTTGAACAAAGATGAAGATACAGCACCTGCAAGTGAGGAATCTGAGTCTGAAGATTCGTTATGGGAAGGAGCCTCATCTTTCATTTCCCATATATATTTTGATACAGTATTTATCACCTTGGCAAGACTGGTTGGATCCTTAAAGTACATTTTCTTGAATCGGATGTGCCAAAAGTGACACCTGTTCAATTAAACCGAAACGTTTCTTGTGTTGTGCCAATACTGATTCTTTCAAAGCTTTTCCAATTTCGTTTTTCGGATCCAATTTTTCAATTGAATCCTTCCATATAGAAGCTACTGGAATCGCCATACTGCTGGTTAGGTACGTTTTAGAGCTTATGTCGTTTGTTGCAATGGACAGTGGTTTCAAAACTTGGCACGCTTCTTCCAATGATTCCATCTCTGCTGCTGATAGCATCTGCGGAGCACTTCTATTCCTGTTTACTATTTCATTTATGCACGATCTTAATTCAATAAATCTTGTTAACATATTATATGTTGAGTTCCACCTTGTTTGTACATCTTGTACGACAGTTTTGTTTGATATTTTTCTTAATTCGTCGCATGCTGAAGTAGAATGGTGAAACCAACCCACAATAGCCTTTACTTTTGTTAAAAGTTCCGTCAATTCTGGTACGTCTTTTATGGCTTTTGTGGCGAGAAGGTTTAGTGTGTGCAAAACATGGAATATGCTTACATTTGCCAAACATTAAGTCTACTGCCTTCGTTATATTTGCAGCATTGTCTGAGATAACGGCAAGTGTTTTCTCAACTTCAAGACCCCATTCAAAAAAAATATTTTGAATTTCCTTTGCTGAAATATTCCAATTGTGCCTTTAACAACACAGTCCTGGTCAACATTCAGATAGTGTATGGTTAAACTTAGGAAGCTCCGATTGTTTGATTCTGTCCAGATATCAGTCTTGCAACAATACTTAGGAGCAACATTTAACTCAACTTTGAACGAACTGGATACTACATCGTACTTGTTTAGTACACCCAAAGAAAAGTGGACTTCTAAAATCAAGTTTCAAATTCTTATTTTTAGTCTGAATTGGCACTTAAAATTTTAAGTACGCAAATACTATTTTATACTCATATGTGCTTGTTTGTGTAATTCAAGTACTTAAAGTTTGAATTAAGCTTGTTTTGGATTAAAACAAGAAAATTGTTACTTAATATGCCTCACTGACTTAGCTAATGAGAGCACAAAAAAGAGTTTTGTTCTCCTCGATGCTCTCACCCATTTTCAACCCCCAAAAACTTTTTTGCTTGTAATGGTAGTGGCTTCCATTTCGTTTGCTATCTTAAGTCGACTATGGCTTAAAATAAGAAAAGTTTAACTTGATATTTTTATCGTTACACGTTCGGAGCATCGTGTGTGTAAGCCGAATCTGGCTTAAAATAAGAAAATTTTTACTTGATACTCATTTATGAGCACATTGGAATGCAAAATAAAGTTTTGCTCTCCTTTTTACTCTTACAGATGCTTTATCATGTATGAAACATTGTGGGTGTGTATTAGTGTAAGTTTTGATTTAGAATTTGTGTTTTTGGCGTCGCTTGCATTGTACTCGTAAAGGGTGATTTGTTAAGAGCTTGATAACTTTTTTTTTTAAAAAACGCATAAAATTTGCAAAATCTCATCGGTTCTTTATTTGAAACGTTAGATTGGTCCATGACATTTACTTTTTGAAGATAATTTCATTTAAATGTTGACCGCGGCTGCGTCTTAGGTGGTCCATTCGGAAAGTCCAATTTTGGGCAACTTTTTCGAGCATTTCGGCCGGAATAGCCCGAATTTCTTCGGAAATGTTGTCTTCCAAAGCTGGAATAGTTGCTGGCTTATTTCTGTAGACTTTAGACTTGACGTAGCCCCACAAAAAATAGTCTAAAGGCGTCAAATCGCATGATCTTGGTGGCCAACTTACCGGTCCATTTCTTGAGATGAATTGTTCTCCGAAGTTTTCCCTCAAAATGGCCATAGAATCGCGAGCTGTGTGGCATGTAGCGCCATCTTGTTGAAACCACATGTCAACCAAGTTCAGTTCTTCCATTTTTGGCAACAAAAAGTTTGTTAGCATCGAACGATAGCGATCGCCATTCACCGTAACGTTGCGTCCAACAGCATCTTTGAAAAAATACGGTCCAATGATTCCACCAGCGTACAAACCACACCAAACAGTGCATTTTTCGGGATGCATGGGCAGTTCTTGAACGGCTTCTGGTTGCTCTTCACTCCAAATGCGGCAATTTTGCTTATTTACGTAGCCATTCAACCAGAAATGAGCCTCATCGCTGAACAAAATTTGTCGATAAAAAAGCGGATTTTCTGCCACTGATTTTGGTAATAAAATTCAATGATTTGCAAGCGTTGCTCGTTAGTAAGTCTATTCATGATGAAATGTCAAAGCATACTGAGCATCTTTCTCTTTGACACCATGTCTGAAATCCCACGTGATCTGTCAAATACTAATGCATGAAAATCCTAACCTCAAAAGAATCACCCTTTATATGCCAAATTATTTTAGTATTATTGTGTGCTTAGACCAGTGTTGCCAGGTATTTTTTGATTCTTCCCCCCAAATCTTAAGAAAAAAACCCCTAAATTGGTCTAGACTTTTTTCAAAAACCCCCAAAAATTTGAAGTATGTAAATAGTACAAAAAGAGACCCAAAATTTCGTTAAAAATTCCTGTAGTAATACACTTTAAAAATTAAATTTAACACAAATATATAAACTGAAAGAAGAATTTTTTCTGAGGAACAAAATTTTAGACAAAATAAGTTTTTTATTGCTAAAAATTTTCTTTCGAAGTAAATAAAAATCATTAGATAAAATCATTACACCATTTGTCACAAATTCGGATTCGATTCCTGCTTCGACCGAATGCCAAAAAGTTTTTCAGCGGTTGATTATCCCACCTCAGTAATGCTGGCGACATTTCTGAGGGTTTCAAAGCTTCTCTAAGTGGTTGCACTGCAATGTGAAACGCCGTTCGGACTCGGCTATAAAAAGGAGGTCCCTAAGTGAGTCTATGTGAGCCTGATACATCGGGCTGCCACCTAACCTAACCTAACCTTGTTTTTAATAGTATAAAATATTAAAAATGCCCCTGCAACAGATGCGTTTAAACAAGAATGTCATTGCATACTTCCTTGTATTTAGAAATATGGGTTGACTTCCCTTATTTTTTTCTCAAAATTCATGCCAGAATTGTTCCAAATTTTATTGAGAATTGCTCCACTTTATAAGATCTAGGATATTTTTTTTACCCCCAAAAATCCCCCCAAATAAATGTTACCCCTAAAAATCCCCCTAAACGTGTAAAAAACCCCTAAATTTGGGGGGAAATCCCCCAACCTGGCAACACTGGCTTAGACCTTAAGTGACAGTGGAGTAGCTTTATAAATTATGAATAAAAAAAGTTGAGACAGCATACAAATATTTAAAAGGTAAGTAAAAATTAAGTTTATTACTTTAAAATGGCTACTTGCAAATAAATATGTACTTCATGTACATCATATTTAAATTGATTCTGCATACATCTATTAACAAACGTAGCGTCTATATACTAACAAAAAATTTTTTGGCATGCCGACTCAAAAGTCGTCACATCGTTTTATAGAAATACTTGTTATAATTATTTTATGTTTTGAAATATATTTTAAATAGACAGTAATACTCCTTGTTTTACAACCTCTACTTAATACCAAGTTGTGGAATGTGAAATCCATGCGGAAATTTGTGAAAATAGGACGACGCGGCCCCTCCAAAAGTTCAACAAACGAAACATCAGAAGTTATCAAATTGTCAATTTCGTAAAAGGAGTGCTTGAACAGAGCGCCAATAGATTTGGCCGTATGTGATAAGTGGAGGAAAACTTACAATTTAAAGCGACAAAGCCTACAAAAGTTGAATTCCTCTGAGTTACTTGCTTCCTGGCCCAAGTTTTCTCCATGCATGAACTGCTGATTTTGTAAATAAAAATACATAAATATATATTTTTATATTTTATATTATTTTGTATATGTATATTTTTATTAATAACATGTATTTTGTACTTGAATCAATGGCCTATATTATAAATCTATGTAACTACTTCTTTACCTAGGTGTATTATTTGTATAATGCAGTTTCTTATTTTACATATTTTACTTTTCATTACAAATGTATGTATCGATATAAAAAAGAATAATAAAAAATATTTTAAAAATATATGAACACATTTTTACTTTATGGGAATTAAGCGCACATTGAGATTAAAACAAGTACAATGCACACTAAAATCAAGCGCATATAAAATAACATCGAATACGGTTCGGGATTAAATCAAGTACAGATCGTTCCTGAATCAAGAATAGTAGGATTATAGTCAAGAATAAAAAAGATTGATCTAAGCCTTCAATCCGCTTAAAACAAGTTCATTTTGGCTGAAGTTAAGCGCTATTGGGTTTAATGTAAGCTTAAATGCGGATTGAATCAAGTACAGATTAGGATTAAATAGAGTTTCACTAGGCTTAAATCAAGCACTTCCTGTACTTAAAACAAGCACAAACACGATTGAAAATTTCTAAAATTAAGAAATCTGTACTTAATATTTTCCGGATTAAATTAAGAATTTTCTTCTTGGATTTAGAAAATCCGCACTTACCGTACTTTTGACACCGCTACGGCTTGAATCAAGTAAACTTTTCTCTATTAATTTTTTGGGTGTCTTGCGGATGGTCTTGCGAGTAGGCATTGTAGTGCCACTATAGTGCCCTTTCGTTATTTTATGAAGATCCCTTTGTAACCTTTGTATATTTTCCACCGTTTTTTTAATATCCTTTGTCTGAATATTTGGACTTACTCCTCGTACGTTCCGATTTCTTTTAACGAACCAAGAAAAAAATTGCTTCTCTCAAGCCGAAACCACTTGCTGTTGTTTTTTTTTTTTTCAAATGTCTATTCTCTTGCTTCCGAATGTCTATTCTCTTTACTCCGAATACTCATTCTAATATTCAAATTAAATTATTTTTAGACTTAAGCATATCAAATTTTTGGCCTTATTATAATACAGTTTTCCGAGACAAAATACATGCGGTTTCACAGAAATTGCTCTCTTTTGATTCTCTCTCTGTGTTATGTGATTTCGTCAACCCTCCCGGTTTCCATCTCTATTTCTTTCTCTATACTCTTTCTCTCTCTCTGCCGTTCTCTGAATAAAATATCACAACATATATATGTTTACTCGAAATTTGTAAATTTATATATGTTTACATTCACACATATTATTTTTATGAAACATTCATGTCCCAAACATAATATATTCTAACATATGTGTCCCAAACATTTAGTTTTAGTTTAGGAACATTTCATGTTTGCACTTAAATATATTGTGTTTAAAAATTGTGCCCGAAACACATTTTGTTTATATCGGAACATATGAAAAACATGCTTTTCTAACAGTGTCCATATATACTCCAAACAAAACGGGAGAACATCCAAAGATGTAAGAGTATTCACCAATCTGTTCCGAATAACTCAGTAGAAAAATTTCTCTTGCGAAGGAAACAATACGAAATTATTTCAGGGAAGTTACATTTTTGTTGAAACGAATAAAGTTAGCTGGATTCTGTAAAATTTCCTCTATAAAAAATTGTTGGTAGTAATTTATTAAGAACGAAGAAGAGGAAAGTAATATTGCACAAGTCCACAACCACAGCTATGGTGTTCTTCTTATTGAAACCCACCCGACCAATGTGCAGAGAAATGGCGAATCACTAGCAAGCCTTCGAAAACGAAGAGTTTGCTGGCAGTAAGAGCGCGACAGATGAACGTTTTTCGAACAATTCTCGATATCGTTTTCGAAGGCTTGTTAGTGTTTCGCGATATCTATAATTGATCGTTAACGAATCTATTTCGAATTCGTTTTCGAGTTCGATAGCATATCGATTTCGAAGGTTTTCTGTACTATTTATTCCCATTATAAGTTGTGTAGTAAAAGAAAAATTTCAAGTTTGCTTTTATTCCATAACAACACAAGATAATTATAATACCAAATAATATAGATATTAAACTTGCGAACAAATTACTTAAAATATTTACATTTAGGAATATATATTTAAAGTTTTTTAAGGCACTGCATTGACTTCTTTGCGCGGAATTTCTTATTAATCCGGTCGTGGCTATGCCAGTGAAACGGAGTATAATCAATGAGTAACATTTCCCTGGATACATCTGCAAACTAAACAAGAAAGAAAATTGGTAGTTTTTTAAAAGATATATAAATAAATTACTTACCTCTTTTAGATTCGCTAAGACACTTCACCCGCACTTAACAATTTCTTAAACTGAAATGACTTTTTAATCTCTTTCTTTGTCAAAAACAAACATGGCGGAACACCAACAAATAAGCCGAAAAATATTTGTTATTACTTCGAAACAACGAACGTTCGAAATTTTTCTATTATGGAACTTTTCTCGAATAAAGCTGAGTACTATGTTCAGTTTTCAAGCTGAAAACCAGCTTGTTTTCACGGTTACTTTTTTTTATAATTAATTAATATAGAAATATAAAATTATTTGCAATCAATTCCTTGGATCTTTTCCTTCCATTTGGTAAGACTTGATCAAAATATAATCGTCTTCATACATATTTTTGTACTTTTAGTTTAGTGTTTTGGTGAAAAACCCGAACATAGTACTCACCTTAAGGGTAGGTACTATGTTCGGTTTTCGAGTTGAAAACCACTTTATTTTCGCGATTACTTTTCCTTAAATAACCAAAATTATAAATGAAAACAAACTTATTCCTGTAAAGTCTTGCCGAAATCTAGAGGAACAAGGAACTACGCATCAATTGAGTTAATTTGTCTGCTTTATATTGAACTGTTTCAATAAAGTAACCACGAAAATTTCAACGCGAAAAGCGAACATAGTACTTACCTTAATGCATTAATTTATTTTGAAAAATGTTCGCTTTAGCGAACCTTCGCCATTTCTTGGCACTTTGGTCGGGTGGGCCTGGTGAATTTCTCTCTTATCAATGTGTGCTGGGCGATTATATATCTGTGGTATTATGATAAATCCCCATTAGTCGAGATAGGACACTTTCTCAAAAAATTTATGGTGTGCATAGTATTTGAGGGTGCATCTTACTGTATTTACAGATCTTTGATATAAAGGGTGATACGGTCAAAATTTGGTCAAGGGAAAACGCGTGTAAATCGGTGAAATCGTTTATTTAAAAAATCAAATTAAATTTCTTTTTCAAGTTCAATTAGTATAAAATTCAGGAAAAATATTCAGTTAGGCTTTCGCTTTTCCAAATCCGAATTGCCGGGCCTCACGCTTGACACCTGCCTTCTTCGCCGCAGAAAGCCAGTTTGCCTTGAACTGCTGCTCGTCCTTAGCAGTTTTTTGGTCTTCTTTAGGGTCCGCTTGACAATAGCCCAGTATTTCTCAATTGGACGGAGCTCTGGCGTGTTGGGAGGGTTCTTGTCCTTGGGAACCACCTGCACGTTGTTGGCGGCGTACCACTCCACGGTCTTTTTACCGTAATGGCAAGATGCCAAATCCGGCCAAAACAGTACGGAACAACCGTGTTTCTTCAGGAAAGGCAGCAGACGTTTATTCAAACACTCTTTCACGTAAATTTCTTGGTTGACAGTCCCGGAAGCTATGAAAATGCTGCTTTTCAAGCCCAGGTACAGATGGCTTGCCAAACCAGATATTTCTTTGCGAACTTTGACAGTTTTATGTGCTTCAAAAATATCTGCTACCTTTCCCTTTCCTTTTGCCGTATAAAACTCCTGTTCCGGAAGCTGCTTGTAGTCGGCTTTGACGTAGATTTCGTCGTCCATTACCACGCAGTCAAACTTCGTCAGCATCGTCGTGTACAGTATCCGGGTTCGCGCTTTGGCCGTCGTATTTTGTTTATCATCGCGATTTGGAGTCACTACCTTCTTGTAAGTCGATAGTCCGGCTCGTTTTTTGGCTCGATGCACGGTTGTAGACGATACACCCAGCTTATTTGCGGCATCTCGGAGAGAGAGGTTAGGGTTTCGCTTGCAACTATCGGCAACTTTCTTTGTCGTCTCAGCGGCTTCCGGTTTTCGATTTCCCCCCGATCCAGACTTCCTGGCTGTCGACAAACGTTCCACAAACACTTTAACTACATTTGTTACGGTTGATTTGGCAACCTTTAGCGATTTTGCCAGCTTTGCGTGCGAGTAGCTCGGATTTTCGCGATGCGCGAGCAAAATTTTGATACGCTGCTCTTCTTGCTGGGACGGCATTTTGACAACTGAAGAGTGAATTCCAAAATCAAAATAGGAGCAGCATTCTACACACACACACCTTCAAAATGAGGGGTGTTCAGGTTTTTTAAATGCAAAATTGAAAGAAATACGTCAAGTTTATATTGACCAAATTTTGACCGTATCACCCTTCATGTCCTAGATAGAATCGTGCAAAGCAACATAACTCTCGAATTTTTAAGATTAATTTTCACAAAACAACATATTTCATCATATGTTGTCAAATACATTCGAAATACTTGTAGGATTTTTTTTGACAAAACAACATAAGTCCACATAAAGTTTTCGTAATTGATCTATTTCTTTTTTTACAAAACAACATAACTCGAGTCATGGTGTTTTGTCGAAAAACAGATCCAAATAAAGGCACATTTAACTTCAGTTGTATTGTTTTCTTAGTCCGGATTCAATGCGACAAAACACTATAAATAGAGATATACACTTTTTAAAATAAAATTTCATTTGACAAAACAACATAAGTCAGTAACTGCTAATTTTCTCTGGATCAGAAATATAAGCTATTAAAAAGGTCTTTCACACAACTATTCAACAATTTCCAGACGTTTTCTGCAAAAGTTTTTGTGGCCCCTTAAAGGCGTATCTTCGCTCTCCTGTAAAATTGAGTTTTTAGACTTATGGGGTTTTGTCATATTCCACAGATATTTGGCCTCATGACAGTCTTTTCATAGCCGAGTCGGAATGGCGTTCCACATTGGGGTGAAACCACTTAGAGAAGCTTTCAAACACTAAAAAATGTCATCAGAATTACAGAGATGGGATATGTGGATTTTTTTTTGTGTTCGGACGATACTGGGATTGAACTCATGACACTTTTTTCGTGTTTATTGTTTCAAATATAACGTATAACTATATAACTATATAACTATAATAAACCTATCGTTTATATAATATTTTCTTCAACAATACTTAGTCCCTTAGTCGGGCTTTCGAGTACAATAATTATGGATGAGATTTTCATTTGGAAAAATATGATAGTAGTATTATTCTTACATGTTTGTAATTCAATTGTAAAGTTTTTGTAATGTAATTTTTTTGCAAAAACCTATCACGTTTAGATTTATCTCATGACCCTTTGTATACAAGGGGAGCAGAATAACCATTGCAACGGTAGTTCCCAAAGGAAAATGATTATAAGTCAAGGAAATTCATTGACATGTGTACATAAATAACTTCTTCCGATTGGCATCGAGTGTGAATATCTACACGGACGAAAAATTGAACTCAAATTTTTTAACAAAATATTTTTAAGTGCAAGCATATAATGGGCGTCAGGTATCTGCTATAACGGATCCGTGCCTGACATTCGAGTTTGCAAAACCTATTAGCGCGAAGTATAATGACTACTGCATGAGCTGTCATGATGCGGAGGAAAAGGAATCAACAGTTTCCTTTTGTTTCCTTGTGTGAGTGTCCTGCATTTTGTGTAAAGGGTAAGCGAATTGTAGGAGCACACAGCTTTAGATTAATGGTGGACCTGGAAAATGTTAAATTAAGCAGTCTGCTAATGATTTTGGAACAATCTGGTTGGTTCAGCAGAAGAAAATAAACGACTTGGTTCAGCGGTTAAAACTATAAGTGCCCATATGTAATAGGAACTTGTAGTTAATTTGGTATCACAATGGACTGAATAGTCTAAAGAGCCTGAAAATAAACCTACACATAAAAAACTTTCACGAAAAAATTCCAAATTAAAATTTTAATTGTGTTTTAAAAAATATTCAATTAAAAATTTAATTGATTCAACAAATTTTTTAATTGAAACAAAAATCAATCACAAAAATAATAGTATCAATTAATTTTTTAATTGGATCAATTAACTTTTTAATTGACCTTCAATTCATTTTTTAAATTGATACTATCATTTCTGTGATTGAAGACGTTTCAATTAAAAATTAATTGGTTCAATTAATTTCGTGATTGAATCAGAACAAATTTTTTTTGTGTGTAGGCAAAACCAGACTTCCCTAACCTAACCGAAGCCTTCGGTTTACATGTAAGTGTGAAGTCTACAGACAGAAAATTTATTTAAAATCGATATTTCCAAAAAAAAAGTGTGAATTGTTTTTAATATTTTGGTTTAGACGGAGTCGGAGTCGACCAAATTTTTACAACTCCGACTCCAATAAAATCTTCAGTCTCCGACTCAACAGCCCTGGTTTTAACAAGTGATGCAACACAGCACGCGTAACAATGGAGTTATTGAGGGCGAATTCACTGAACATTTTATTTCACGTTCGGGACGCTTTATACTATTTTTTGTGGGGCCATGTTAAAGTTCATGTCTATACAGGCATTTCCGCTGCAATTGACGCATTGGAACACAACATTGAAGCATTTATTCGTAAGATATCGACCCGAAATGTCGTATAGAGTATACCAAAATTGGACCCTTTGAGGCGTAGTGGCGATCAACATTCGCATGAAATAATCTTCATGCATTAAATTGTAACGACCGCACTATCAAGCAAATAAAGATTTCGTAAATTTTTCTCAAGATTGTTTTTTATAAAGGGTGATACGGTCAAAATTTGGTCAATATAAACTTGACGTATTTCTTTCAATTTTGCATTTAAAAAACCTGAACACCCCTCATTTTGAAGGTGTGTGTGTGTAGAATGTTGCTCCTATTTTGATTTTGGAATTCACTCTTCAGTTGTCAAAATGCCGTACAAGCAAAAAGAGCAGCGTATCAAAATTTTGCTCGCACATCGCGAAAATGCCTCAAATAAGCTGGGTCTACAACCGTGCATCGAGCCAAAAAACGAGCCGGTATATTGACTTACAAGAAGGTAGTGACTCCAAATCGCGATGATAAACAAAATACGACGGCCAAAGCGCGATCCCGTAGGCTGTACACGACGATGCTGACGAAGTTTGACTGCGTGGTAATGGACGACGAAACCTACGTCAAAGCCGACTACAAGCAGCTTCCGGGACAGGAGTTTTTCATTTCATTTCATTTCATTTATTTATTTACTTTCATAATCCAGAAGCCTCATTCGGCCAAATTGATTACATAGCATACAAAACATGAGACTTACAAATATCCTAATATCTATTAAAATATAATTCAAATTCTATTTAATTACATTTTATGTCTTAAATATATATACATATATTTTTAAATAAACTTAAATATGAACACGAACATGATATTAAATTATTATTAAATAATGATTAGCACGCGAGATTCAGAAATAGGGCTAGAGATAAGAGTTTATAAGTTCTTTGAATTTACTACATGACCACGAAAACTCTCTGTGTTCATAATTTATACGGTTGTTCCAGATTCGTATAGCTCGAATTTGGAACGAACGTTGCATAGCTAGAGTGCGAAATGATGGAACAATCAAAGAGCGTGTCCTCTGTGAGCTGCCGAATTCAAAATAGGACACTAAGTACTGAGGTCTTCTAAACTTCATTATTCTATAAAAAAGCAGTATTGTCCTAAGATCAATGAAATTCTCAAATGTATTACCCAAAAACTCAATTAAAAATGGCGAAATATGTGTAAAAATCCCTAGATTATAGACATATCTAACGATGCGATTCATACAAGATCTTAGTCGAGTAAGATTAGTCAAATTCGTACCCGAGTATACTTCAATACCATATGTTATATGCGACAACAAGAGTGACTTAGCAATATGTTTCCTTACGCTCAAAGGAAGAAAAGCACCTGTATTATATACCTTACGCAGTAGAAACGTGACTTTTGCCGTAACCATGCCAATATGTTGGTCAAAGTTAAGTTTCTCGTCAATTACAAATCCCAAGACCTTAATAGAGGTAACATTCTGGATGGCAATGCTGTTGACAGTGAAATTTATTTGCCTATCCCGGCCGGTGTTAAATGTTATACATTTCGACTTCGCAGAGTTCAACGTTATAAAATTTCGGTTGCACCATCGTCCCATTATATCCAATTCGGTATTAACGTTACCATTGAAATTAAACCCTGGAGCTGTTCTATCATTTGCAATCAACTGCAGATCGTCTGCATACAGGTGAGGTTCCATAAAGTGAATATTTTCAAAAATATCATCCATGTATATAGAAAATAGCAGAGGTCCAAGAATGGAACCCTGCGGAACTCCTCTATGTACTCTTCGTGTAGAAGAAGAACTATTATTGTTCCAAATATATTGAGTTCTCCCAGTAAGAAAGGATTCAATCAGCCGACATGCTCCGAAAGAAAACTTGTACCTCGAAAACAACTTGTTCAGTAGCACCTCATGACTAATTGTTTTTTTATACGGCAAAAGGAAGGGGAAAGGTAGCAGATATTTTCAAGCACATAAAACTGTCAAAGTTCGCAAAGAAATATCTGGTTTGGCAAGCCATCTGTACCTGTGACTTGAAAAGCAGCATTTTCATAGCTTCCGGGACTGTCAACCAAGAAATTTACGTGAAAGAGTGTTTGAATAAACGTCTGCTGCCTTTCCTGAAGAAACACGGTTGTTCCGTACTGTTTTGGCCGGATTTGGCATCTTGCCATTACGGTAAAAAGGTCATGGAGTGGTACGCCGCCAACAACGTGCAGGTGGTTCCCAAGGACAAGAACCCTCCCAACACGCCAGAGCTCCGCCCAATTGAGAAATACTGGGCTATTGTCAAGCGGAACCTAAAGAAGACCAAAAAAACTGCTAAGGACGAGTTCAAGGCAAACTGGCTTTCTGCGACGAAGAAGGTGGCTGTAC
The DNA here is from genome assembly GCF_050003625.1 of Haematobia irritans. NCBI lineage: Eukaryota > Metazoa > Arthropoda > Insecta > Diptera > Muscidae > Haematobia > Haematobia irritans. The sequence goes on along the minus strand of NC_134400.1, from coordinate 77,870,826 downwards.
AAAATCTGATGGCAGGTGTCACGCGTGAGACCCGGCAATTCGGATTTGGAAAAGCGAAAGCCTAACTGAATATTTTTCCTGAATTTTATACTAATTGAACTTGAAAAAGAAATTTAATTTGATTTTTTAAATAAACGATTTCACCGATTTACACGCGTTTTCCCTTGACCAAATTTTGACCGTATCACCCTTTAACTCTTAAACGCCCTTTACTAATTTTAAATACCCCTGGAAAAAGCGTGGCCAAAACAGCAATGAAAATTTTCGTTTTGTATCCGGAAATGGTAAAAATGGCTCATAAGCAATGAATTTAGCATGGACATGTTTTTTAAGCATCCGCTACATTGATTTCGCTTTAGCTCTTCAGAAGCGAAAACAAGTTGGGAAAGGCATCAAAAAAAATCTTGATATTTTGACTTTTATCTCTACGTACAGACAATTTGAATAATACTAGAAAATATCTTATCGCAAATTCGGCGTCTGTCAAGGAATGGATAGTATTGTATTTTTTTTTTTACTTTATTTGTTCTTACTCTGTTTCATACACAGTAAAATCTTCGCGATATCTGCATAGCTTCCAATGAAGTGAAAAGTAAGTACATCCCCAGAAGAGCCATGTACATTAAAAGTACACTCAAAAACAGTTTTTTTTATTGAATTCTTATGTCTATCGTTACAAATAACCTTACACCCTCAAAAAAAATCGCTTCTTTAACATATGTTCCAAACATATTTTGCAGGAAGCACATATATTATTGCATACTGCCGAAACATTAATATGTTTGTTTTATGTGAACATATAATATGTTTGGAAGCATTTTGAGCCAAAAATATTATATGCTTGGAAGAATTTTTCCCAAACACGATTGTGCTCATTCCCTAACATACGCGTAATTTTCACTTCCACGAAATTTTTTAGTTATTGGCACCTTTTTCTGTAATACAAATAATGTTGAAGAAATTATTCACTTTTATATTTTTTTTTTAATTTTACCTTTCGCCTGCACGGAGAATCGAACCGAGGACCATACAGTTTGTAAGCCAACACACTATCCACTGGGCTACGTAGCTGTTATAGTCACCAGTAGATAATTATCGTTTTAAGTTACATTTATATAGCATAGTTTGCAGCGCCCACGAGCCCATGCAAACATAACATTATTTAACAGAAACATACATTTGTTTGCCACGTGGAGCAGTGGTTAGCATGTCTGCCTTGCATACAAAGGGTCGTGGGTTCAATCCCTGCTCCGACCGAACATTTTTTTTGTTTTTTTTTTTTAATTTACACATTTATATTTATACTATATTAAATTTTTTTTAAATGAAACTTCGAAATGTGTGTTTTTAAAGATTTATAGTCAGTAACAGTGCTTGATATAAACGAAATTGACTGATTTTTTGATAAAATATTATTTTTTATTACAAAAATAAAAATTTTTTAATAAAAAACTGTTTTTGTACAAAACTTTAAAATTTGGAAGGAATTCAAAAACTAACAAAAGAACGTGGAGTCGAGTATAAACATACATACATAATTTTATAATATAAACATAAATTTATTTAGGAGTGAACAGTTTTTTACTTGCATTTAACACCATCGCTCTAAAATTCCTTTTATTTTTCTTTAATAATTCATTTTAAAGAAAATAAACTTTTTAAATTGTTTTAGCTGTAAAACTCGAACTTAATGCCCGCTTTTATATTTGATGGTGTCCGTCAACTCCTCGTGGACTACTTTTTAATAAAGAGGAACTAAAGTTTATATTTTTACATTTTACTGTGTAATTTTTCACTATTTCCTCCTTATTTCATTTTACTGTCCCAACTCTAAAAAGAGTATAGTGCCCTTTCGTTATTTTTATGAAGACCTCTGATTTATTTTAACGAAAAATTGTGCCCATAATGCCAAAATGATAAACAAAACACATGTTCACACATACATAAAATGCTGCTCTCAAGGCGAAAACATTGCAGTTTGTTTTTCAAATGTCTATTCTCTTGGTTCCGAATGTCTATTCTCTTTATTCAAATTAAATAATATTTAGACTTAAGCATATCAAAATTTTTAGCCTTATCATAAAACAGTTTTCCGAAACAACATACAAGCGGTTTCACAGAAATTGTTCTTTTTTCATTCTCTCGCTTTGTTATGTTGATATCTTTCGTCAACCCTCCCGGTTTCCATCTCTATTTCTTTCTCTATACTCTCTTTTTGTCGCTCTCTGAATAAAATATCACAACATATATATGTTTACTCGAAATTTGTTAATTTATATATGTTTACATTCACACATATTATTTTTATGAAACATTCATGCCCCAAACATAATATATTCTAACATATTAACATAGATGTCCCAAACATTTAGTGTTAGTTTAGGAACATTACATGTTCGCACTTAAATATATTGTGGTTTAAAATCGTGCCCGAAACACATTTTGTTTATATCGGAACATATGAAAAACATATTTTTCTAACAGTGTACAGACTATTTTACAGCCAATTTCTCATATCCGAAGTGATCGCTTTCGTTCGACTGAAATGCAAAAAACAGCTGATTTTCATTTATAAATTCAGCTGTTTTGGGCATCCTAGTCGAACGAAAAAATTCGTTTCGGATATGAGAAATTGGCTGTTAATCTACATATGTACCATTGTTTTTACTGCAAGTTAGGTGTATCAATTTGATTTAGATAAAGGATGATTTTATGGGTTAACGTAAAGGAAGGAAAATTTTTGTTCATATACAATGTATGTAAACAAACTGAGATGTCACGCCGATTTTCGACAAATTCAAGTTTGAAGGAAAAGCTTGGAGTTAAAAATTGCAAAAATGTCCTTACTACACTGTTAGAAAAATACGCAACATATGTTTCGATATAGACAAAATGTGTTTCTAGCACAATTTTTTAAACACCACATATTTAAGTGCAAAAATTTAATGTTCCTAAACTAGCATTAAATGTTTGGGACACATATGTTAATATGTTAAAATATATTATGTTTGGGACAAGAATATTTCATAAAAATAATATGTGTGAATGTAAACATATATACAATTACAAATTTCGGGTAAACATACATATGTTACGATATTTTATTTAGGGAGCGACAGAGAGAGAGAGTATAGAGAAAGAAATAGAGATGGAAACCGAGAGAGAGAAATTTTTGTGAAACTGCTTGTATGTTGTTTCGGAAAACTGTTTTACGTGTTCATTTGTTTTGGCTATACGCTTGGCATGTTAATAAGGCTTCGCCAAAAATTTGATATGCTTAAGTCTAAATATTATTTAATTTGAATATTAAATTGCGTATTCGGAGTAAGGAGAATAGACATTTTTGCCTTTTGGCATTACGGGCACCATTTTTTCTTGGTTCGCCAAAAGAAATCGAAACGTACTTCGAGTAAGTCAAAATATTTAGAAAGAAAGGAAGTTACAAAAAAAATAGTGGAAAATATATAAAAATTACAAATGGATCTTCAGAAAAAAATAAGTTTAGTTCTTCTTTAGTAATAAATAGTCCAGGAGGAGTTGACGGACACTTTCAAAAATAGCGGTCATTAAGTTCAATTTTTGCCGCTTAAATTATTTTCCATCTTAGTGTCAAAACTCGAATCTCTAAAAGCAGAATAACATAACTTTTTTTTGGCAAATTGTATTATAACTTGTTGGGGAATGATCCAAAGCAACAATTGAAAAAGTTTATTTTCTTTAAAACGAATTATTAACCATTTCGACCTCGAATTTTTATCGGTATCGCTAAAAAAAATGTTTATACTTTTAATAATGTTGAAGTCATTTAACCCTTTCGACCCCGAATTTTTATCGGTAAAGCTAAAAATTGTTTGTGTCATTTAAGAAGCGTGTAGCCAACATTTCGGGTCGCCATGTTGTCTGTGGACAATTGTGACTATAAAATGGTTTGTTTTGTAATGATAGACATATTACGTTTTATTGGATTTTTTAAAGTTTGTTGCCATTTTTACAGTAAACGTATACTTGGATGTGCACGTGAGGGAAATTTCACTCACGCTTAGGCACATTCACGAAGAAATATTTGTACTCACGCACGCCATGTGGGTAGCAATTCACGCCCACGCAGATTCAGGAATCGAATAGTCGAACTAGCGCACGATCGCTCACGAACAATAACAGGTTGGCTGATAAGTCCCCGGTCTGACACATAGATGGCGTCGCTAGTATTAAATGCATATTATTTTTATATAGTACCAACCTTCAAATAATTCGTGCCAAAATTTGACGCCTGTAAGTCAATTAGTTTGTGAGATAGAGCGTCTTTTGTGAAGCAACTTTTGTTATTGTGTAAAAAATGAAAAAAAAAAAGAATTTCTTGCTTTGATAAAATACTGTTTTCTGAAGGGAAACAATACGGTGGAAGCAAAAACTTGGCTTGATAATTAGTTTCCGGACTCTGCCCCAGGGAAATCAACAATAATTGATTGGTATGCAATTCAATCGTGGTGAAATGAGCACGGTGGACGGTGAACGCAGTGGACGCCCGAAAGAGGTGGTTACCGACGAAAACATCAAAAAAATCCCCAAAATGATTTTGAATGACCGTAAAATGAAGTTGATCGAGATAGCAGAGGCCTTAAAGATATCAAAGGAACGTGTTGGTCATACCATGCATCAATATTTGGATATGCGGAAGCTGTGTGCAAAATGGGTGCCGCCCGAGCCCACATTTGACCAAAAACAACAACGTATTGATGATTCTGAGCGGTGTTTGCAGCTGTTAACTCGTAATACACCAGAGTTTTTCCGTCGATATGTGACAATAGATGAAACATGGCTCCATCACTACACTCCTGAGTCCAATCGACAGTCGGCTGAGTGGACAGCGACTGGTGAACCGTCTCCGAAGCGTGGAAAGACTCAAAAGTCCGCTGGCAAAGTAATGGCCTCTGTTTTTTGGGATGCGCATGGAATAATTTTTATCGATTATCTTGAGAAGGGAAAAACCATCAACAGTGACTATTATATGGCGTTATTGGAGCGTTTGAAGGTCGAAATCGCAGCAAAACGGCCCCATATGAAGAAGAAAAAAGTGTTGTTCCACCAAGACAACGCACCGTGCCACAAGTCATTGAGAACGATGGCAAAAATTTATGAATTGGGCTTCGAATTCCTTCCTCACCCACCGTATTCTCCAGATCTGGCCCCAGCGACTTTTTCTTGTTCTCAGACCTCAAAAGGATGCTCGCAGGAAAAAAAATTTGGCTGCAATGAAGAGGTGATCGCCGCAACTGAGGCCTATTTTGAGGCAAAACCGAAGTAGTACTACCAAAATGGTATCAAAAAATTGGAAGGTCGTTATAATCGTTGTATCGCTCTTGAAGGGAACTATGTTGAATAATAAAAACGAATTTTGACAAACAAATATGTTTTTCTTTGTTAGACCGGGGACTTATCAGCCAACCTGTTATTTATGCCTCATGCTACCACACGATTCACAACAATTTTGGTAATTCACGACAAATCTCATGATTCACGAGTATTTTCGGAACACGTCTATTTTTGGTGGCTCAATAAAACACTCGTAAGTCACGAAATTTCTGGCGACTCACGACAATATTCTTCAGTCACGAAAATGTTCGTGATACAACAATTACCATTCACGAAAATTCTTGTGATTCACGACAAATCTCATGACTCGCTGCAATTAACATTCATAACTCACGACGGAACAATTTGCACAATTAATTTTTTTTGTGTCTCGGTTTTATCGTGAGTGTGAATTTCATCGTGAACGTGAATTTTATCGTGAGCGTGCGTTGGATCGTGAACGTGAATTTTTACCATGGGCGTGATTTCGGAGAAATTTTACTCATAATCACGAACACAATTTGATTTTTACTCACGCATGACACATTTTTGTTTAGTCCCGTCCGCGCACATTCACGAGATTTAGTTTACATTTCATTTACGGCTTCGAGTGAATCACGCGTGATTCACGAAAATGCTTTGTTTTTTTTGTTTTGAATCCGTGCCATTTTAACTGACGGTGTAAAAAAAACAAAGTATAATAAAGCGCCAATATTTGTGCTAATCCACCAGCCAAGATTCCTTCCAAATTCCTTCCCAGCACTGCAGATATGTCTTCCACATCATCGCCGCATTCCTCGTCACTGGGACATCCCAATCGAAGTTCAAAATTTGTTCAATATCATTTTTCAAACCTTTTTTCCCTAGGTCCCATATTTATTTGTATTTCCAAATACGATAAATTTTAAATGCATTTAAAATGGTGTTAAAAGCTGGTAAAAAGTCGTTCACGCCTAAATAATTTTATGTTTATATTCACGTTCTTCTTTTGTTAGAGTTTTTGAATTTCATCGAATATTTCAAACTTTTATACCAAAAACATTTTTTTTATTACAAAATTGTTATTTTTGCATTAAAAAATAATATTTTATCCAAAATCTCAGTCCATTTCGTTTATAGCACAGTTCTTTTCTGACTGCAAATCTTTAATAACATACATTTCGAAATTCCATTGTAAACATTTAATATAGTAATATATAAATATAAATTAAAAAAAAAAAAACAAATTGGTGATCGGTCGGAGCAGGGATTGAACCCAGGACCCTTTGCATGCAAGGCGGACATGCTAACCATTGCTCCACATTGCCAACACATGTATGCTTCTGTTGAATAATGTTTTTTTTTTGCATGGGCTCGTGGGCGCTGCAAACTATGCTATATAAATGTAACTTATAACGATAATTGTCTATGGTGACTATAACAGCTACGTAGTCCAGTGGAAAGTGTGTTGGCTTACAAACTCGGTTCGATTCTCCGTCCAGGCGAAAGGTATAATTTAAAAAAATTATACAATTGAATAATCTCTTCAGCATTGTTTGTATTACAGAAAAACGTCCTCAGAATTAAAAAATCTCGTGGATGTGAGAAAAATTTGAGAGAATATGCCATTAGGCAGAAACAATTTTTTTTTTGAGCACAATCTTCTTTGGGAGAAAATTATTCCAAGCATATAATATTTTTGGGCTCAAAATGCTTCCAAACATATAGTATGTTCACATAAAACAAACGTAATAATATTTCGGCAATATCCAATAATATATGTGCTTTCTGCAAAATACACACAGAAAACTTTAACTAAACTTTATTTTAGTTCATGAAGATTAGTTGATTTTAGTTAAATTTAGCACAATATGAGTAAATGTTCCTTATTTGAATAATTGTTTGCAAACTTTAAGGACGTGAACTAAAAATAAGAAAAAAAGTTGTATACAAATATAGTGCACAATTTTACTAAAAAATTAAATAGTTCATATTTTCCTAAAATGGCAGAAGTTTGCTAAGTCTCTCAAATGAATAAACTAAAATTGTAACTGTCTTCAACTTCGTACAGCGCTAAAGACATTTTAACAATTTTTTAACCCAATTTTTTCTTTCAACATATGAAATTTTCTTAAATTACAGAAACAAATTAATTATTTATAATAATTTTTCTTCAATTTGACAAAAAGTATTAACTTATTTGTAACATGTTGCAATTAAAAAACTATTTTAGTTAAAATTTTCTAAAATAAACCTACATTTTCTTCCACGGTGGGTTCACTTTTGTTTTGGGTGTATGTTTGGACCATATGTTAAAGAAGCAATTTTTTTTGAGGGTCTACCATACAAAGTTTAAGATGGGCGCATTATTGGTAAAGTTTATGAAATTTTGAATTATTTCGTGGGAACCATGATTTAGTGACATTCACAAAACATTAGTTCCATGTACTGAAACAGAGTTACATAGGCTTTAGTGTCATGTACACGCAAAGTAAAACAAACGTTTGAAAAACGTGTATAGAAAACGTTATTCTTATGTTACAGTTTTTTTATTGTGTTTTATAAAACTAAATATTTGTTGTCATAATTAATACCGTGTATGTATTAAAACCAAAGACAATACATCTGAGGAAGATGGGAAATTGGCATGCGTCACATCAAATGTTGCATTGACGGTGTTAGTTCCATACATGTTTGTAATTTTTTCATTTGTTTTTCGGTTTTATTTTTTAAATGAAAAACTTAATTTTCTGAATGAAACAATGTTAAATTTTAGGCAACAATAAAGAAATTACATTTTCCCCTTTATGGGAATTTATTTCCTGCACTTAATTTCTTTTTATTTGCATTTTAATGCTATGTCAATACTTGTCGTATTCGCGCGTTCGATAAACGAAAAGCATGGAACTAACACCGTAAATGGTTCGATGTGCCCAGTAGCCAATTTCCCATCATCCCTAGGTATATTGTCTTTGATTAAAACCCAATACCATTTTGGTATTATGTGGTAATACCGCACTGCTTATACATCAATACCTTTACGGTACAAATATTAATACCGATTTTGCATTGTTTTTAATACCATATTGGTACTTTCTTAATACCGTATGGCACTTTCAAGCTTTGCGTACCGCCTGTAACGTTTGGTATTGAGATTGTATCGATGGTAATATTTTTTCTATGGGTGTAGTAAAAATATAATATAGTAGTATGTAATGCCGAAACACCTTTTCGAAATCTTGCTAACATTTTTAGAATATATATAAAATTACATTATTTCTATTTCAAAAGTGGTAAAGCTTCCTTACTGCGAAAAACAAACAGTATTTGTTTGTCTAAAATTTCGTTTGGGAGGAAAGAATTATTTTTCGGGTGTAGCGTTCACTTTTTGTTGAGTATAATGACTTAGGAAGACCTTCCAATTGTTTTTTGTTTCTGGTATGGTTAACATCAAAAGTAAGTTGTAAATTTTTCCAATAGAAATAAATGCTGGAAAATCTCTCTGACATGTATTTCGGGTTTCTATAATTCGTTGTTCCAACAAGGAAACTGTAACGAACAATAAATTGCTTCCTCTCATTTAAGAAAAAAAAAACAAACCAAATGTATAGTATTCCCAGATCTTCAAAATTATCCCAGTTTTCATTGAATATTTCCTTACCTGACAGCACTAACGAGAAATTATCAAAGAAAGATAGGCGATAGATTAGGCTAGATGAAAACAATAGCCCACAATTATACCCACGTTATATTTCTGTTTCTTTTGTTTTTCGAACTGCTTTCATTTCAAATTCGCCGTTGGTGCTCATCATACAGTCAAACAATTCGGTTAACCGATTGTTGACTTCCACAGTAGCACACAACTGTCTTTTGTCTCCACACATGAATACAACAACAACAAAAAATAACGAAAACACTCATTTCCCTCTTTCACTCATTCACTATGCATGGCTGACGAGCGCATTGCTTCAGTGGGTGTGTTAGTGCGACACTGCTTCTGTCCGGAGAAACCATCCGCATTGTAAAAATACTCGCTGCATCGACATCAACCACCATGACAATTTACCATATGTTTGGTTTGGTGGGAGGGGGAAACGGAGGCACCTTCAACACGAGCACCAATTAAGCAATTCTCTCATCGTCGCATTCAGTTATCGTCGTGTATGTGTTTTGAATTAACGCGGTTGACTTTTAACCGGATCGAACGCACTGTGTGTAGTTCCCACTGAAAGCGTCGGTATTTCAAGCTTTATGTTGAAAACTGAGGGGGCTTCAAGCATACGCAACTACGGTCGCTACGTATTGTCACATATATGCGCATACATACGTAAATAAAATGTTTGCATGGTCGTTGGATTTTCCTCCTACATTGAATTAGACGTAAACCCATTGTCCAACCGTCGGGATAGATGACAAGTTTGCAATGCAACTCATGGAAACTCTGTGCAATACCCTTCTATGGGGTGCATTTATGTTTAAACCAAGTACATGCTTATGAAAAAGATTTAAAAAAAACATGAACAGAAAACAAAATCGCTTATTTTAATTAAAAAATTTCAGTATACCGACGGCAAGAAACGACGGTTCCGCGGATCGATATTAATCTGAAACAGTTCACACATCCACATACACATTTAGTTGTTAATCGTTGTACTAGTTGACGATGGAAGCTAATTTGCACTTTCCAAGAAAGCGATAAACAAAAATAACTTACATCCAATACAAGACGATTCCTCGCCTATTGCTGGATGGTCGATTGATTGCGGTTGCTAACTTTTGCGAGTTTTTGTGTTTTTTGTAAAGGTGCACTGGCGGTGGGAGGAGTATGGAATCTCCTCCTCGACATTCGGCAGTGAGCTTAACAAGTGGTACTATTTCCAGCGGAAGTAGCCGTGAAGCGACAGTTAATTTGATCAATTCCAATGCATCATTGGCCGGCGGAATTAATTCATTGAATTCAGCTGATATTCCGTGTGTTCCTATACCGCTCCCTTCGTCAGGTAATTGAAACCCCTTATACATAATGCTATGACTATACATACACAAAAAACATACTTTCCTTTGAAACGAAATTTTCTCTTTAAGCAAATTTGCCCGACTTTATGACTGGTGATTTAAACATTGTCTCTCCCAGCAAAAACTAGGTAACCACATCTCATTACAATTGGCATTACCAGCAGTAAAGCTGTCATTACACGTTGCATTACATTGCGGCGAGTTACCATGACTAACTTGTAATGACAAAAATAAATACTTCTCGGTAATTTTCGAATTGTTATTCTTAAATTTTATGCAGTTGTAGTTAACGATTTAATAAAATAGAATAAATGATGGTACCATTAGGTATAATTATTCACATAATCGAGCACTTACATAAAAAATCAAAAAGAATATGTAATGTAACGGTAATTCTGAAAGTTGTTCCGTTAAGAAATTTTTATCACAAATATTTCATAATAATTGTGTTTAATGACATTATCATATTATGTTTTAAATAAATGCTTTCTTATACCTCATTCACATCACACTTCCAAATTGCGCTTAAACTAAATTTCAAATGCCATTTGCCCTATAAAAAAAAGAGACTTTAAATCCACTTTTAGTAGATTTCGAACCTTATGTGAATTGACTGTTGGATATATTATAACGTAATTCACGAATCCAACTCCCTTAAACAACCTACATTTATTTCTATTTTAAGGTGGGTATTAAGTTCGAGTTTAGCCGCTAATTTTCACTAAAGAGAAAACTAAATGAGTAAAATACGTCATAAAATTATACACATTTGCCGCAGATTTCATTATAACTTGATGGGGAATATCCCAAAGCAAATTTTCACAAAGTTTATATTCCTTAAAATGGATAATTAAAGACAAGAAATCGTGAAATAATGACGACTTTAACGGCTAAACTCGAGCTTAAAACCCACCTTTAATTGTGAAATTAATTTGCGTGCAATCTTATTTAGATTATTTATAAGATTTTTTTGTTTATTTATACAATATTCGTTTCTATTCAAGTAGTTCTCCTATCACAGCATCACTCGCCATATTTTGATCCATTGTAATCGGCGATAGAAATCAATATTTTCGAGATTTGGTTGGCTGAGACAGTAAGTGGTTATTTTGCAAGCTTTGGTGTATCTACGGATAAGTCATTACATATTAGGTGATTATATGCTTTAAATGTACTACTTATTTTATGGCCGAAAGTATGCCTGGGGAGAAGTACTTTCCTTCTAGGACATGCGTATGTAAATGTAATCCGAAGCGATGCCAATTAATAAGTGGTTAAATTTTGAAATAGGCTTACCTACAAGATTACCGGGTAATGAGAGTTTTTGCTGGGTAGATAACAGCCCAGCAAAAACTAGGTAACCACATCCCATTACAATTGACATTACCAGGAGTAAAGCTGCCATTACACTTTGCATTACATTGCGGCGAGTTATAATGACTAACTTGTAATGACAAAAATAAATACTTCTCGGTAATTTTCGAATTTTTATTCTCAAATTTTATGCAGTTGTAGTTAACGATTTAATAAAATAGAATAAATGATGGTACCATTAGGTATAATTATTTACATAATCGAGCACTTACATAAAAAATCAAAAAGAGTATGTAATGTAACGCTAATTCTGAAAATTTTTCCGTTAAGGAATTATTATCACAAATATTTCATAATAATTGTGTTTAATGACATTAACATATTATGTTTTAAATAAATGCTTTATTATACCTCATTCACATTACACTTCCAAAATGCGCTTAAACTAAATTTCAAATGTCATTTGCCTTATAAAAAAGAGACTTAAAATCCACTTTTAGTAGATTTTGAACCTTATGTGAATTGGCTATTGGATATATTATAACGAAATTCACGAATCCAACTCCTTAAACAACCTACATTTATTTCTATTTTAAGTGTGAAATTAAATTGCATCTTATTTAGATTATTTATTCGATTTTTTGTTTATTTATACAATATTCGTTTCTATTCAAGTAGTTCTCCTATTACAGCATCACTCGCCATATTTTGATCCATTGTAATCGGCGATAGAAATCAATATTTTCGAGATTTGGTTGCCTGAGACAATAAGTAGCTATTTTGCAAGCTTTGGTGTATCTACGAATATGTCATTACATATTAGGTGATTATATGCTTTAAATGCACTACTTATTTTATGGCCGAAAGTATGCCAGGGGAGAAGTACTTTCCTTCTAGGACATGCGTATGTAAATGTAATCCGAAGCGATGCCAATTAATAAGTGGTTATTAATTTTTAAATAAGCTTACCTACAAGATTACCGGGTAATGAGAGTTTTTGCTGGGCTAGTCTACTTTATTTGTTTTCAAAGAATATTTATTAAGGACAAACGAAAACTTTGTCTAAAATTTCGTTCCTGAGAAAATAAAGTTCTTTTTTCAGTGTAGAAAATAATTTATATAGTTGGTCCTTCCGTGCCAATCGATGAGTGACAGATTAAAACTTAACGAAAACAAGTATATAATGCAGTAAGTTCGGCCGGGCCGAATCTTAAATACCCACCACCATGAATCAAATATTATAGTTTCCTGTGAACATTTCAGGGGGATTTGGTGACAAGCAGATCAGTTCAACCAGTACACTTCCCGAAGATAGATTCAAAGATTTTACCTATGAAGACTAAATTTGATTCTGGATTTATAAGAACCATATTTGTTTGAGTTTTACAGGAATCATAAACATCGTATGCAAGTGTGCAAGAAAATGAAATGAAAATGAAATAACGCATTGATTTAAAATCTAACATTTGTAGATTTTTACCCCCATTATTTAAATGATTACCAGAAGTAAAATCTGGAAACTATAATTCAGTTTCAAGCATTTTCGGCACACCTCTTTATGCTTCTAAAATACTTCTTAAAATTTCATGCAAATTTGATAAAAATGATGGTTTCTAAAAGCCCAAGACGTAAAATCGGGAGGTCGGTCGGTGATAAACCAAAACATGGACCAATACAGGTCATTTTCGGCTCTCATATTTAAGGTCCTAAAATACCTGTAGATTTCTCATTTCAGGCAAATTGAATAAAAACTACGGATTCTAGAAGCCTAAAAAATAAAATCATTTCTTGCACACCTATTTATATTCCTAAAAACCTCCAGATTTTTGATTTCAGGCAAAGTGGACAACAATTACGGTTTCTAGAAGCCCAAAAAGTAATATCGGGATCGGTCTATCTGACGCTATATCAAAACATGGGCCTATACTCACCATTTTCGGCATACCTTTTTATGGTCCTAAAATACCTCTAGATTTCCAATTTGAGGCAAGTCGGATAAAAACTACGGTTTTTATCCAACTTGCCTCAAATCGGGAGATCGGTCTATATTGGGGATATACCAAAACATGGACCGATACTCACCATTTTTTGCACACCTCATTATAGTCCTAAAATACCTCTAGATTTCAAATTTCAACCAAATTGGATAATAACTACGGATTCTAGAAGCCCAAGAAGTAAAATCGGGAAATGGGTCTATATGGGGCTATACCTAAACATCAATCGACAGCCACCATTTTTGGCACACCTCTTTATGGTGCTAAAATACCTCTAGATTTCCAATTTCAGGCGAATTGGATAGAAACTACCGATTCTAAAAGCCCTAGAAATATAATAGGGAGATCAGTCTATATGGGGGCTATACCAAAACATGGACCGATACTCACCATTTCTGGCACACCTCTTTGTGGTCATAAAATACCTCTAGATTTCTAATTTCAGGCAAATTGGATAGAAACTATGGCTTTTATAAGCTCAAGACCCCAAATCGGGAGGTCGGTTTATGTGGGGACTATATCAAAACTTGGACCGATATAGCCCATCTTCGAACTTGACCTGCCTGCAGACAAAAGACGAGTTTGTGCGAAATTTCTAACGTTATCTTTTTCAAAATTTTCAATGTTTTCTTTCTTATGATGTTCCAGATGATTTACTAAAAAAGTTAAAAATTAAATCGAGACCTTCACATCGTATCAAAACGAAATGTCAAACAATTACTCTGACACAATTTTCTTTTGCAAAGATAAGTGGAGAAATCGCCTCAGTAACATATACTCCCAAGTATATTCTGCTTCAAGCATATATATTTTCAGAATTTGTTGAAACAAGAAATTGTTTGTACTGTGCAAACATATTATGTTTCACCTTAAGCATATCTATGTTTAAGGCTCCAAATAGTTATTTATATTTTAAATATATGTTTTCGTAAATGTTTAATACACTCGCTTTTTTTTCTACCCAACATATGTTAGGTACAATAAGTTTGCCATTCCGACTATATGAAATATTTATATCCTTGATCGGGGTGTACAATTTAATTGTTATTGACAATAATTGGAGTTGAGCTCCAATCTAAATCCCAAATCAAAAAAAAAAAAAAAACGTTCTTTTCTGTTTGAGTTCCAAACGAATACTAATTTCTTTATTGACTAATAACGTAACATACATCTAGAATAATGAAAATCTTTACCTAATCTAGTATTACACGGACGAAAAAGACTGTTTTTCATATGTTTGGGTGTAAAAATTATATGTTTGGAACTCAAATTTTTAAACACAATATTTTTAAGTGCAAGCATATAATGTTCATAAACTAGCATAATATGTTTGGGACATATATGTTAATATGTTAGAACATATTATGTTTGGGACATAAAATGTTTGTAAATATAATATGCTTGGATGCAAACATATATTAATTTAGAAATAGACTATAAACATATATGTGTTTAGAAAGAGAGACATAAAGTGTATGCTGGAAGTAAAATAATGAAAGTAACCAATTGGCGCCTTAAAAATATATATACACAAAGAAAATTCCATTAAAGATTGGAAAAATACTATGTGTGAATATAAACAAGTATAAATGCAACAAATTTAAAACAATTTCATTAGTTTTAAAGATTTTTTCTGAATTATTAAAGCCAAGTTGACCTTAGTTCAAAATTTTTTCTCTCATGTTATGATACCCATTTTCAAGTCAAATCACTTAATTATAAGGACAACACGACTTCATTGAAAAGTTTATCGACTTTTGAACATGGAAAAAACTTTATATTAGAGAAATGCGTCGTCTAAGCTAAGCAAAATTTGTATTCTTATTTTAAGGACATGAAATCTTTGGCCACACGACAATATTTTTTTCAGTGTACTCTTTTTATACCCACCACCATAGGATGGGGGGTATATTAACTTTGTCATTCCGTTTGTAACACATCGAAATATTGCTCTAAGACCCCATAAAGTATATATATTCTGGGTCGTGGTGAAATTCTGAGTCGATCTGAGCATGTCCGTCCGTCTGTTGAAATCACGCTAACTTCCGAACGAAACAAGCTATCGACTGGAAACTTGGCACAAGTAGTTGTCATTGATATAGGTCGGATGGTATTGCAAATGGGCCATATCGGTCCACTTTTACGTATAGCCCCCATATAAACGTACCCCCAAATTTGGCTTGCGAGGCCTATAAGAGAAGCAAATTTCATCCGAACCGGCTGAAATTTGGTACATGGTGTACCAAATACCAAACCATGCAAAAATTCGTCCACATCGGTCCATAATTATGTATAGCCCCCATATAAACCGATCCCCCGATTTGGCTTGCGAGGCCTCTAAGAGAAGCAAATTTCATCCGATCCTGCTGAAATTTGGTACATGGTGTATATGGTCTCTAACAACCATGCAAAAATTGGTCCACATCGGTCCATAATTATATATAGCCCCCATATAAACCGATCCCCCGATTTGGATTGCGAGGCCGCTAAGAGAAGCAAATTTCATCCGATCCGGCTGAAATTTGGTACATGGTGTTAGTATATGGTCTCTAACAACCATGCGAAAATTGGTCCACATCGGTCCATAATTATATATAGCCCCCATATAAACCGATCACCAGATTTGACCTCCAGAGCCTCTTGGAAGACCAAAATTCATCTTATTCAGTTGAAATTTTGTACGTGGTGTTAATATATGACCTCAAACTCCCATGCAAAAATTGGTTGATATCGGTCCATTATTATATATAGGCCCCATATAAACCGATCCCCAGATTTTACCTCCAGAACCCCGTGGAAGAGCAAAATTCTTCCCATTCGGTTGAAATTTGGTACGTGATGTTAGTATATGGTATCCAACAACCATGCAGGAATTGGTTCCTGATCCCGAGATTTGGAGCTCTTGGAGGAGCAAATTTCATCAGAGTGAGTTGAAATTTGGTACATTATGCTAGTATATGGTCGTTAACAACTAACTAGGTTCATATCGGTCTATAGTTATATATGGCCCTCAGATAAATCGATCCCCAATCACACAAAAATTGGTCCATATCATGTTCATAATTGTATATAGCCCCCATATAAGTGACCTCCATATTTCAATTCTGGCTCTACGTCCCGTGCAAAAAGTCCATATCGATTCGTAATTATTTGTAGACTTAACTATGCATAACTTTTTTGTCTAATATATACCACGTATGGACTAACTCACGATTTAGAAAACGATGTTAAGAAGTTTTAAGATACCACAACCCAATTGTTCACACCTAAATAAATTTATGTGTTGGTTGTAAAATTATAGTTTCGAATTTAAATATAATGTGCTTTTGAATGGTTATCGTTAACTTTAGGATTCGATGGAAAAATATTTATATATTACTCGACTTCACATTCTTCCTTTGTAAGAGTTTTTTGAATTTCTTCGAAAATTTCAAACTTGTATACAAACCCCTTTTTTGTTACAATTTTTTTATTTTTGCAACAACAAAAAGAATATATGATTTGAAATCAGTCCATTTCGTTTATATCAAGCACTGTTCTTTTCTGAATTTAAGTCTTTTATAAGACACACTTTACAGTTTCGTAGTAAAAAGTTAATATGTATGTAATGTTGAACACCTTTTCGGCATATTCCGAACGTATTTGGAATATACGTAAAAAATAAAAATAAGTGGTGTCGTTCGAATCAGGGATCGAACCCAGGACCCTTGGCATGCAAGGCGGACGTACCAACCACTGCTCCACGTCGCCAACAAATGTATGTTTAACAATGTTATGTTTTTAAACAATGTTATGTTTGCATCGGCTCGTGGGCGCCCCAAGCTATGCTATATAAATATGACTTATAACGATAATTATCTCTTGATGACCATAATTGCTACGTAGCCCAGTGGTTAGTGTGCTGGCTTACAAACTGTGTGGTCCGCTGTTCGAATCTCCGTCCGGCAAAAGGTAAAATTTAAAAAAAATTATTGTTTAATTTGTAGGCTACAGTGGTGTTGGTGGCGAAGGTGAAGAAACAAGTGGACACCAATTGTTGGAGTAAGTGGACTGTATTTGGGTTGATGGGACAACAGATGGGCTACCTTTGTAAAACAAGAGAGTTTGGATTAGATGACCATCATGATTTCTCTAGTATGAGAAATTATGACTCCACAATTAAAACCGCCGAGACAAGAGAATGAGAAAAATACAAGGGTTTTAGAATTTGGAGATGTAGAATTTATTAGAGATTGTGCTCACCGTTCAAGATTTGGGAAAAGATTGATCTATTATAAGTTTCTAAGCTTACCACGAAACTGAAGCGCTATTACATACAATAATCATGGTTATAAAAAATAATTCACAATAGACATCCTGATAAATTAGTAATAGTGCACTGTTAGAAAAATATGTTTTTCATATGTTCCGATATAAACAAAATGTGTTTCGGGCACGATTTTAAACCACAATATATTTAAGTGCGAACATGTAATGTTCCTAAACTAACATTAAATGTTTGGGGCATCTATGTTAATATGTTAGAATATATTATGTTTGGGGCATGAATGTTTCATAAAAATCATATGTGTGAATATAAACATATATAAATTTACAAATTTCGACTAAACATACATATGTTGTGATATTTTATTCAAAGCGACAGAGAGTATAGAGAGAAATAGAGATGGAAACCGGGAGAGTTGACGAAAGATATCAATATAACACAGCAAAAGAGTCAAAAGAGAACAATTTCTGTGAAACCGCTTGTATGTTGTTTCGGAAAACTGTTTTATGATAAGGCCAAATTTGATATGCTTAAGTCTAAATATTATTTAATTTGAATAAAGAGAATAGACATTCGGAACCAAGAGAATAGACATTTGAAAAACAAACAGCATATGTTTTCGCCTTGAGAGCAGCATTTTATGTATGTGTGGACATGTGTTTTGTTTATCATTTTGGCATTATGGGCACAATTTTTTTCTTGGTTCGTTAAAAGAAATCAGGGGTCTTCATAAAAATAGCGAAAGGGCACTATACACTTTTTAGAGTTGGGACAGTAAAATGAAATAAGGAGGAAATAGTGAAAAATTACACAGTAAAATGTACAAAAAACAAACTTTAGTTCCTCTTTAGTAGTCCACGAGGAGTTAACGGACACCATCAAATATAAAAGCGGGCATTAAGTTCGAGTTTTACAGCTAAAACAATTTAAAAAGTTTATTTTCTTTAAAATGAATTATTAAAGAAAAATAAAAGGAATTTTAGAGCGATGGTGTTAAATGCTAGTAAAAAACTGTTCACTCCTAAATAAATGTATGTTTATATTATAAAATTATGTATGTATGTTTATACTCGACTCCACGTTCTTCTTTTGTTAGTTTTTGAATTCCTTCCAAATTTTAAAGTTTTGTCCAAAAACAGTTTTTTATTACAATATTGTTATTTTTGCAATAAAAAATAATATTTTATCCAAAAATCAGTCAATTTCGTTTATATCAAGTACTGTTACTGACTACAAATCTTTAATAACGCACATTTCGAAGTTTCATTTACAAAAATTTAATATAGTATAAATATAAATGTGTAAATTAAAAAAAAAAAAAATGTTCGGTCGGAGCAGGGATTGAACCCACGACCCTTTGCATGCAAAGCTAACCACTGCTCCACGTGGCAAACAAATGTATGTTTCTGTTAAATAATGTTATGTTTGCATGGGCTCGTGGGCGCTGCAAACTATGCTATATAAATGTAACTTAAAACAATAATTATCTACTGGTGACTATAACAGCTACGTAGCCCAGTGGATAGTGTGTTGGCTTACAAACTGTATGGTCCTCGGTTCGATTCTCCGTGCAGGCGAAAGGTAAAATTTAAAAAAATTTATAAAAGTGAATAATTTCTTCAGCATTATTTGTATTACAGAAAAAGGTGCCAAGAACTAATAAATTTCGTGGAAGTGAAAATTACGAGTATGTTAGGGAATGAGCACAATCGTGTTTGGGAAAAATTCTTCCAAGCATATAATATTTTTGGCTCAAAATGCTTCCAAACATATAATATGTTCACATAAAACAAACATATTAATGTTTCGGCAGTATGCAATAATATATGTGCTTCCTGCAAAATATGTTTGGAACATATGTTAAAGAAGCGATTTTTTTTGAGGGTGTGATGAGTGCATTGATTTTAAGTTTATATTGATATTTCGGTATGATTCACAATAATTCAGTGTGTTAAATTCAAATGTATCTATAGCTTCGATTTATGAATAAGTCTAAACATAAGTTTAGACAATTATAAAATTTAATAATTTCTTCTACAATGTTTGTATTACAGAAGAAGGTGCTAAGAACTAAAAAACTCGTGGAAGTGAGAAAAATGTGAGGGAATAACAATTAGGCAGATAAAAATTTGAGCACAATCTTCTTTGGGAGAAAATTCTTCTAAGCATATAATATTTTTGGGTTCAAAATATTTCCAAACATATTATATGTTCACATAATAACATATAGTTTTTTGGAAGACAACATTATTTAATTTGGATGGAAAAATACATAATGTTTGGAACTTAGACTACCCAAACATATTATATTGTTTATACCAATATGCTTTCAAACATATTATATATTGGAAGAAATCAAATATATAAATGTTGGGGCAATACCCAAAAATGTATATGCTTGAAGCAAAATGTGTTTGGGAGTATATGTTACAGAGGATGTAGATAACAACAATCTGTTATCATTCTTCTAGTACTCTTATCACGATCCCAAGTCAACATCAGAGCTCGACCAAAGCGGGCTTTTTTTGGGCTGAAACCGACGCACAGTGGTTCCAAATCGCTTGTTTTTTTTTTTTTTGAAATAAATCTGCAACTTTTCTGTGTTTGAAAGCTGAAGTGTTTTCCTCTAAGTTTGCAATTTTTTTGCACAATGTTTTAGCTGTCAACTCCGCAATTTTGAACCGATTTCGATGATTTTTTCTTTGCTGGGTAGAACTTGCAAACTGTTTGCGTGCGTGTGCAACTATCTTTTACCGTTCGAAAGATATGGGCCCCAGAATTTATTTTATTTTGTTTTTCAAAATTTTGACCAAGTGGGGTCAGTATTTTGAACATAGAAGTTCTGTTTTGGAGTGGATTCGTAATTTTTCCTCTTAACTGCAAACCCTCCTGACCCTTAATACATTTTAAATAGACTGAAACAATGCAATCCAGATTTTCCAACAGCTGATTGGAAGGTTGGCCGTTTGGATGAAGTGGATGGGCCAAGACGGCATGCAGTGTTTATATTGAACACTCAGTCTTTGCCACATCTAGCAAAGTCCCAGGGCAGTTCATGTTATGGTTTTCATTATATCCAAATGAAGGTAAAGGGTGATTTGTTAAGAGCTTGATAACTTTAAAAAAAAAAAAAAACGCATAAAATTTGCAAAATCTCATCGGTTCTTTATTTGAAACGTTAGATTGGTCCATGACATTTACTTTTTGAAGATAATTTCATTTAAATGTTGACCGCGGCTGCGTCTTAGGTGGTCCATTCGGAAAGTCCAATTTTGGGCAACTTTTTCGAGCATTTCGGCCGGAATAGCCCGAATTTCTTCGGAAATGTTGTCTTCCAAAGCTGGAATAGTTGCTGGCTTATTTCTGTAGACTTTAGACTTGACGTAGCCCCACAAAAAATAGTCTAAAGGCGTCAAATCGCATGATCTTGGTGGCCAACTTACCGGTCCATTTCTTGAGATGAATTGTTCTCCGAAGTTTTCCCTCAAAATGGCCATAGAATCGCGAGCTGTGTGGCATGTAGCGCCATCTTGTTGAAACCACATGTCAACCAAGTTCAGTTCTTCCATTTTTGGCAACAAAAAGTTTGTTAGCATCGAACGATAGCGATCGCCATTCACCGTAACGTTGCGTCCAACAGCATCTTTGAAAAAATACGGTCCAATGATTCCACCAGCGTACAAACCACACCAAACAGTGCATTTTTCGGGATGCATGGGCAGTTCTTGAACGGCTTCTGGTTGCTCTTCACTCCAAATGCGGCAATTTTGCTTATTTACGTAGCCATTCAACCAGAAATGAGCCTCATCGCTGAACAAAATTTGTCGATAAAAAAGCGGATTTTCTGCCAACTTTTCTAGGGCCCATTCACTGAAAATTCGACGTTGTGGCAGATCGTAAGTCTATTCATGATGAAATGTCAAAGCATACTGAGCATCTTTCTCTTTGACACCGTGTCTGAAATCCCACGTGATCTGTCAAATACTAATGCATGAAAATCCTAACCTCAAAAGAATCACCCTTTATATAAAAACGATCAGGTAACGGATTCAGAAATGGACAAAGGACAAAATGGTCTGAATCAGAAATAAGCAGATCTCCTTGCGAAGTCGAGGGAGATATCACAGATGCAGATATGGATAGACACCGTATGCGAGAGGAGGTTTCTACTGCCTCAAAACTCACCACAGTTGAACCTATGGTTATTGCGAGAGTCACCGAGATCTCTGAAAAGGACATTCTTGATGACTCGATTGAAACGGCTGATGTGACGGTTGTCGAAAATCTCGATGGTCCTACGAATCCTCCAGATAAATCTTCACCATTATAAGGCTGCTTGTGCTGCCTTAAAAGTTCTCCCGACGAAAGAGGACATATATATATATATATATATATATATATATATATATATATATATATATATATATATATATATATATATATATATATATATATATATATATATATATATATATATATATATATATATATATATATATATATATATATATATATATATATATATATATATATATATATATATATATATATATATATATATATATATATATATATATATATATATATATTATTCAAGAACCATATGTTTATAGAAACAAAATATGTGAATTAAGAATTCCGGGGTTCAAACTATTGCAGTATACTGGTAATGATGTAAATCGAGCTGTAAAAATGAGCCTAACGTGTTTTTGCTTCCTTCAATGTGCAATGCAGACACTGTCTGCTGGAGGTACTATTGGACACACATTTGCCTGGAAATCAGACGGTTGAACCATGTTCTGGCGGTGCCACAGTGGCTCAGCGGTCATTTCTTGTCGAGGAAATTGTATCAACATCTAGAATAATATGGGCGTTAAATAGCTTTGAACAACTCTAATCCCCCAGACCTGATGGAATTACTCCGGCGGAGTTACAAGCAGTGACTGACAGAATTATCCCCTGGTCGGCGGCGATATATAAAGGATGTATCAACCTAGCATATATTCCAGGAAAGTGGAGCGAAACAAAAGTCGTTTTCATACCTACGGAAAATCTCTCACTCGAGTGCGAAGGATTTCCGACCTATCAGCTTATCCTCATTCCTACTTAAAACTCTGAAGAGGATGATAGATATTTATCTTAGAACTAGCGTCGATTTCTCTTAGAACTAGCGTCGATTCGAAGGGCAGGTCTACTGAGACCGCATTACACGAACTAGTCAGCTTCATTGAAAGATCACTATCTGTCAATGAATACACAATAGTGGCGTTTGTAGACATCGAAGGGGCGTTCAATAACGTCGATATTAAATGGACTGACAACTCTGAATGTAATCTAATGAAGAGACGTATTTCAGCCACAATAGGGCAATCAAACATACAAAGGTATGTGAACAGAGGCACTCCCCAAGGAGGAGTTCTATCACCTCTTCTTTGGAATGTTGCTATAAACAACCTTCTGGTTTCCCTCAACCAAATGTGACTTTGTTTATTCGTTTCATGCTTTGCTGCATGTATTCATTAACACATACAGTCAAGGGTGTCTATTTTTAGAAACACCACAGGAGCACATGTTTCGGAGACGAACTATTGTCTAGAAATAGATTCACTTAATGGTAGTTAGTATTGACATGCATCGTTAGTTTATTTATACTAAAAACGGAAATTTCGTGTCCAACTAGACTTCGTAATATTGCACAGTAAAAGTTCAGTAACGCTGAGAAACTTCTTCGTACGTTCGAGAAAATAAGTATTCCCTATTCTTATATTTGCTTCAGTCCATTTACGAACTCATTGGGAGTTCTTAACCATTTTGCTGGTAATGGCCGTAAGTTCAATTTACTTCCATTGAGTTATTTTTGTTCATCAATAGTTAAATTTAACTAACTGTGAGTAAAATTTTGAACTACTCAATATTATGGAATTTACTTGTAGTTACGACGTTCAATTTTCTGAGTGTAGATCGCAAAACTCCCACAGTTAGGCCCATATCCGTAGGGGTATTGAAATTCCCTGTATTGAGTGTACATAATACCTTGGCGTTATTTTGGACAGGAAGTTAAACTTTAAGCTTAATATTGAAGAAAGGGCGAGAAAAGCCACGGTAGTTTTGTACTCGTGCATAAAGGCAATAGGAAAAAAGTGGGGACTAAAACCAAAAATTATGCATTGGCTATCCACGGCAGTGGTTAGACCTATAATGCTATATGGTGTTGTAGTCTGATGGCCGTCATTTCAGCAGCCGACAAGTTTAGACAAAGGGTCAAAGTTCAGCGTATAGCGTGCTTGTGTATCTCAGGCGCATTCAGTAAGACAGGAACAAATTCCCTTAATGTCATGCTGCATCTATTGTCTTAGACTTTTTGGCCAAACAGTCAGCTGCAACAACGGCTGTGTGTCTGCGCGAGCTATCGCTGTGGTCGGAAAAAGTTACGGACAGTTCGGTCCTCAAAATAATGCCAGATGTGCCAAACGTAGTGGTTTATACTTTGGCGACACCACTTTTCGACAAAAAGTTTGAAACTCTAATTCCCATCAGTGAGGCATGGTGCACACAGGCCCCGGGGAATAAACGATATATAGATTTCTACACTGATGGCTCCAAATTGGATGGACAAGTGGGTTTCGGAGTATATTCTAAAGATCAGGAACTTCGAATAGCGAAAAGATTAGGTAATCAATGTAGGGGTTTTCAAGCTGAAATATTGACAATAAGATGGTGAATTGGCAAATATTGGCATTAATATATACTCAAACAGTCAACCTGCAATAAAATCCTTGGACTCTATGTTCCTTAACTCGAAAACGGCCATCGACTGCCGCAAATCTCTCAACGAGATGGCCGAGCAGTACAATATTCACCTAATATGGGTCATAGGAACATACCGGGGAACTGCGAAGCAGGTGAGTTAGGAAGGCTAGGAACTACCTTACATATTCCAGGGGAACTAGAATCTGTTGGTATGCCCCTGGCTACCTGCAAGCTCTTACTGCGTGAGAAGGCTATTATGATGGCAAATGTTCGATGGGAGAATTGCAAGGGTTGTAATGATACCAAGCAAATGTCGCCCCATTTAAACCTAAACCGCACACTAGATATGCTAGTGTTCTCGACACGACATATATCCCTCCTGATATCTGCTATAGCGGTCGCTGCCTGATCGGCAATTTTGCAAATCTATTGGCGTGAAGTATAATGACTATTGTATGAGCTGTCATGATGCGGAGGTAAAGGAATCAATTAAACGCCTCTTGTATGAGTGTCCTGCTTTTTGTGTAAGGCGTAAGCGAATTTTAGGGGCATATAGCGTTAGATTACTGGTGGACCTGGAAAACGTTAACTTAAGCAGTCTGCTAATGTTTTTGGAACAATCTGGTTGGTTCAACAGAAGAAAATAATCGAGAAGGTTCAGCGGTTAAAACTAAAAGTGCCCATAGGTGCTTTTAGTTAATGTGGTATCACAATGGACTGAATAGTATAAGTGAGCCTGAAACTTAATCGGGCTGCCTCTTTAACCTAACCTAACCTAACCTTACATCTAGAATAATGAAAATCTTAACCTAATTTAGTATTAGATAACAACAATCTGTTATCATTCTTCTAGTACTGTTATTATCAAACGATCCCCAGTGAACATTTGAGTTCGACCAAAGAGGGCTTGTTTTGTCCGAAACCGACGCACAATGGTTCCATATCGCTTTTTTGGAAATAATTCTGCAACTTTTGAACGGATAAAGGTATCAATATATTTTTTTTTCTGTGTGTGAAAGCTGAAGTGTTTTCCTTTAAGTTTGCAAAATTTGTGTCCCTAGTGGGTCCACGGGCTGACCTGTAGGCGTTGAAAGTTGGTCACCTCGGGGTGTGAAATTTTGTTTTAGCTGTCAACTCCGCAATTTTGAACCGATTTCGATTATTTTTTCTTTGCTGGGTAGAACTTGTAAAGTTCTACAAAAAAGTCCACGTGCGTGTGTGATTCTATTTTACCGTTCACAAGATATAGGCCCCACAATTTATTTTTTTTTTGCAAATTTTTGACAAAGTGGGTTCAGTATTTTGAACCTAGAAGTTCCGTTTTTCTACGAATTATAGAAGAAAAAATGTGAACCTATGTGCTGTAGGTTAAAAGTTGTAAAGTCCACAAATTAGAATTTCAAAAATATCGATTTTTGCCTTTTTTGGAAAAAAGCACATACATTTTTTCTGTCGTAGCATTTCTCCCAACCTTTTTTTACTTGTTTCTTATAGACCACCAAATAAGAATATATTTTAAGCTTTTATGAGTCAATTTTCTCAAGTAGTATATGAGTTCTTCTCCTCCCAAAATCGACAATTTTTCAAAAAGAAAAAGTTTTGTTTTCAAAAATTCTCATTCGGCAAAGCACCGATTGCTAAGCTGATCTGGTTTCCAAAAAGCCCTATCTGAACCGATTTCAACCATATTTGTCGTACTTGATGATACCACCAAGTGTACTTTTTGTAAGGGCTATATCCAAATCTCAACCAATATCAACCGAATTTAGCATACTTGACGATATCATCAGCTGTACGCCTTGTGCAAAATTTTAAGCAAATCAAAATGAAAGATCGGTTAATTAACACATGAATTATGACCAAATCGGTGATAAATGTATATCGCAGCTATATCTAAATCTGAACTGATTTTTTCCAAAAATCAATAGCGATTGTCTTTGAAACCACTTACAGAAATTTTGAAACACTCAGGAATGTCACTAGCATTACTGAGTTGGGATAATCAACCGCTGAAAAACTTTTTTTGTTTGGTCGAAACTGGGTTCGAACCTACGACCACGGTGGTTCCCTACTATTATTAAGAATAAATTTTAATGAGGATTATATATTTTTTATTGTTATATTGTTTTTGTTTCTTTTACATTGTTTCTGTTATTACTACTTTTTATGATATATTTGCTTTTATTCTAATAATTTTTATGAAAAAAATAAAAATAAATTAATCCCAATAGTATGAGTTTTTTTATTTGTCAAGTTGTTTTTCAAAATCAAGTTTCTTTTTGTGGTCAATGTCAAGCTTTTTGACAAACTAGATCTGGCAAGCCTATCCGTGGCCCAAAAACTTCAAAGTTTCGTATTTTTTGTTCTTTCCAATTGCATAGAAATAAAGTTCTCTCAAATAACTTTCCAACGATCTATATTTATACCCGTGCTTAGCCGAAAGCGCCAAAAACTTGCACTAAACGTCACTAACTCGGGGAAAATAATGCATTTCTGCAAATGTACGTTTATATGGGGCTATACCTAAATCTGAACCGATTTAAATCAAACTCGGCTTGACGATACTATCAAATATACTTCTTGTGCAAAATTTGAAGCAAATCTGAGAAAAATCTGGTTTCTACACCCTCAAAAAAAAAATCGCTTCTGCAACATATACTCCCAAACACATTTTGCTTCAAGTCTTTACATTTTTGGGTGTTGCCCAAATATTTATATATTTAAAAGCATATTGGTCTAAACATTATAACATGTTTGGGTAGTCTAAGTTCCAAACATTATGTATTTTTCCATCCAAATTCAATAATGTTGTCTCTGTTATTATGTGAACATATAATATGTTTGGAAACATTTTGAACCCAAAAATATTATATGCTTAGAAGAATTTTCTCCCAAAGAAGATTGTGCTCAAAAATTTTTTTCTGCCTAATTGTATATTCCCTCTCATTTTTCTCACTTCCACGAGTTTCTTTCAGTTCTTAGCACCTTTTTCTGTAATACAAACATTGTAGAAGAAATTATTCAATTTTATATTTATTTATTTTAAATTTTACCTTTTGCCGGACGGGGATTCGAACAGCGGACCACACAGTTTGTAAACCAGCATACTATCCACTGGGCTACGTAGCTGGCCATTAAGAGATAATTATCGTTGTAAGTTATATTTACATAGCACAGCTTGCGGCGCCCACGAGCCGATTGTTAAACATACATTTGTTTGCGACGTGGATCAGTGGTTGGTACGTCCGCCTTGCATGCCAAGGGTCCTGGGTTCGATCCCTGCTTCGACCGACACCAATTTTTTTTTATTTTTTATACCCTCCACCATAGGATGGGGGTATATTAACTTTGTCATTCCGTTTGTAACAAATCGAAATATTGCTCTAAGACCCCACAAAGTATATATATCCTGGGTCGTGGTGAAATTCTGAGTCGATCTGAGCAAGTCCGTCCGTCTGTTGAAGTCACGCTAACTTCCGAACGAAACAAGCTATCGACTTGAAACTTGGCACAATTAGTTGTTATTGATGTAGGTCGGATGGTGTTGCAAATGGGTCATATCGGTCCACTTTTACGTTTAGCCCCCATATAAACGGACCACCAAATTTGGCTTGCGATTGCTCTAAGAGAAGCAAATTTCATCCGCTCCGGCTGAAATTTGGTACATGGTGTTACTATACGGACTCTAACAACCACACAAAAATTGGTTCATATCGGTCCACTTTTACGTATAGCCCCCATATAAACGGACCCCCAAATTTGGCTTGCGATCGCTCTAAGAGAAGCAAATTTCATCCGATCCGGCTGAAATTTGGTACATGGTGTTAGTATATGGTCTCTAACAACCATGCAAAAATTGGTCCATATCTATCCATAATTACATATAGCCCCCATATAAACCGATCCCCCGATTTGGCTTGCGGAGCCTCTAAGAGAACCAAATTTCATCCGATCCGGCTGAAATTTGGTACATGGTGTTAGTATATGGTCTCTAACAACCATGCAAAAATTTGTCCACATCGGTCGATAATTATATATAGCCCCCATATAAACCGATCCCCCGATTTGGCTTGCGGAGCCTCTAAGAAACGAAAATTTCATCCGATCCGGCTGAAATTTGGTACATGGTGTTGGTATATGTTCTCTAATGACCATGCAAAAATTGGTCCATATCGGTCCATAATTATATATAGCCCCCATAGAAATCGATACCAAATTTGTCCTCCGGAGTTTCTTGGAGGAGCAAAATTCATCCGATCCGGTTGAAATTTGGAACATGCTGTTAGAATGTGGTCTCTAACAAACACGCAAGAATTGCTCCATATCGGTCCATAATTATATATAGCCCCATATAAACCGTTCCCCAGATTTGATCTCCGGAGCCTCTTGGAGGAGCAAAATTCATCCGATCCGGTTGAAATTTGCAACGTGGTGTTAGTATAAGGCCGCTAATATCCATGCCAAAATTGGTCCATATCGGTCTATAGTTATATATAGCCGATCCCCAATTACACAAAAATTGGTCCATATCGGTTCATATTCATGGTTGTCACTCGAGCCAAAAATAATCTACCAAAATTTTATTTTTATGGAAAACATTGTCAAAATGTTGACAAACATTTTTTTCCTCTGTTGGTTAAGCTACACTTGTAGTTTAGTCAATGTATGGTTCTAAGCTGCAATAAAAACAACAACAATGCATAATGTTATTTCTATAGAAAATTTTGTTAAAATTGTATTTCTATAGAAAATTTTGTCAAAATTTTATTTCTATAGAAAATTTTGTCAAAATTTTATTACTATAGAAAATGTTTTCCAAATTTTATCACTTTAGAAAATTTTTTCCAAATTTTATTTCTATAGAAAATTTTTTCCAACATTTACTTCTATAGAAAATGTTGTCAAAATTTTATTTCTATAGAAACTTTAAACTTAATTATATACGTATTTAATCGGCCTTTTTTAGTTTAATATATACTACGTATGGACTATCTTGTAATTTAGAAGACGGTGGTAGGAAGTTTTAAGATACCTTGCCATCGGCATGTGTTATCGCAACCCAAGTAATTCGATTGTGGATGACAGTCTTCAGTAGAAGTTTCTACGCAATCCATGGTGGAGGGTACATAAGCTTCGGCCTGGCGGAACTTACGGCCGTATATACTTGTTTTTCAATTGCCTTTTTGCACGAGTACAAAGCTACCGTTTCTTTTCTCGCCCTTTCTTCAATATTAAGCTTAAAGTTCATCTTCCTGTCCAACATAACACCTAGGTATTATGCACACTCAATACAGGGAATTTCAATACCCCTACGGATATGGGCCTAACTGTGGGAGTTTTGCGATCTTTGCTCTACATAACTAGTTCTGTCATTGCAGGTTTTACCCCAAGACCAGAAGGTTGTTTATAGCAATATTGCAAAGAAGAGGTGATAGAACTCGTCCTTGGGGATTGCCTCTGTTCACATACTTTTGTATGTTTGCTTGTCCTATTGTGGCTGAAATACGTCTCTTCATTAGAAGTTCGCCTGACAGCCTAAGTATACCTGGATCAACATTCAGAGTTGTCAGTCCATTAAATGGACGTTATTGAAAGCCCCTTCGATGTCTAGAAACGTAACGATTGTGTATTCTTTGGCAGATAGTGAGCTTTCAATAAAGCTGACTAGTTTATGCAATGCGGTCTCATTAGACCTTTCCTTCGAGTATGCATGCTGTCGTTTCGAGAGCAAACTTGAATCGACGCTAAATAGTTCTAAGATAAATATCTATCATGCTCTCCAGAGTCTTAAGTAGGAATGAGGATAAGCTGATTGGTCGGAAATCCTTCGCATTCAAGTGAGAGGCTTTTCCCGCTTTAGGATGAAAACGACTTTTGTTTCCCTCCACTTTCCTGGAATATATGCTAAGTTGATACATCCTGTATATATCGCCGACGACCAGGGGATAATTCTGTCAGTCACTGCTTGTAACTCCGCCGGAGTAATTCCATCAGGTCCGGGGGATTTGAATGGTTCAAAGCCATTTAACGCCCATTTTATTCTAAATTTTGATACAATTTCCGCGATAATAAATGATCGCTGAGCCGCTGTGGCACAGCCAGAACATGGTTCAACAGTCTGATTTCCAGGAAAATTTGTGTCCAATAGTACCTCCAGTGTCTCCTCACTGGACGTTGTCCAATTGCCCTCCGATGTTTTAATGAAACCTGAAGCGGAGTTAGTGGATGGTAGTACCTTCCGTAATCTGGAAGCCTCGGACGTATTCTCAATACTGCTGAAGTAATCATTACAAGAGTTATTCTCAGCCTTTCTCAGTTCTCGCTTGTATCCTCTCAGATTCTTCTTGTAAGCGTCCCAATCCTCAGGAGCTCTGGTGGACTTTGCTTTGTTAAAGAGCTTCCTGTAAGATTTCCTCATATTACTTAACTCCGTAGACCACCATGGTGGTCGATTTTTCCCCCTTGGCTTCTTTCCCCCTTGGCATGCAGCTTCTTTCTCCCTTGGCATGCAGCTTTCAGTGAGATGTTGAAGGCCTTAGTAATCCGCTCCACTGCGTGTTCGATATCTTGCTCAGTGCTTATATTTGTCTCTGGTATTTTCGGTATCATCATATAGAACGATTACCTATACCTATTCCAATCAGCTTTCCTAACATTTAGCGGAAATATGGTCTTGGTGGAATGAACATCAAATTTGAAACTGATGTAGCGATGATCTGAGAAGCTATGTTCACTTAAAACTTGCCACTCAGATATAATTTCATTCAGTTCCGAAGAGGCCAATGTGACGTCCAAAACCTCTTTTGAGACCCTCCGAAATGTCACCAGTATTACTGAGGTGTGATAATCCACCGCTGAAAAATTGTTTGGTGTTCGGTCGAAGCAGGAATCGAACCCACGACCTTGTGTATGCAAGGCGGACATGCTAACCATTGCACCACGGTCGCTCCTTAAAAAAATTAGTACGCAAAATAAACTCTGGGAGCAAGGCAGCACAAGAAGCCTTACAATGGTGAAGATTTATCTGGACGTTTCAATCGAGTCATCAAGATCTCGGTAACTCTCGCAATAACCATTCCAGCAAAAAATATTCATAAATTTGGAAGCAGTACAAAAGATCTCTGCATACTGTAAGCAGTGATTTTCGGCGCTGTTTAGTCGGCGCAAAGTTAAACACATTTTCATTTATAAATTTTAAAGTCATTAAACATAAAAACTTGGAAAGAAAAAATAAATTAGAAGAAATATAATAGTGCTGATTTTGACAAATCAGTAAGCGAGAAACTATTTAGTGCAACCACACTCGCTTACGAAGTTGCACTAAAGTATGATTTTGCCGAACCCAAACTTTTGTCAATGCTCACACTTCATTTCAGACACGAAGTCGTTTAACGCATCAAATTTCATTTACTTTGTTGCACTAAGGTAAGCGAATATTAATTTCGTATTTTCTCGAGGATTGGATGACGAGTAAAAAATGAGAATTGTGAATTTAGTTTCAGTGTGAAACAGGGATGGAAAATACAATTTTTAAGAAGTACGAAAAAGGTATTTTTTGAGCGAAAAAGTACTTTTCACTAAATTTCAACAAAAATTCCCTTGGAAGATAATTGTCAAAAGCTCCTTTAGACTGAATTTTAATGAAAATAAAATTTTGTTTGTCAACTCATCAATTTTATTCCTTTTTAGTTGTATGTCCGCTTACAAATACTACCGTAGTATTGTAATCATGGTTGCCACAGTTGGTAGAATTCTACTGTTTGGTAGAATTCATGGTACTTCATAAATTTTCTATAGATAAACAAAAATAAATTTTTGACAAAATTTTCTATAGAAATAAATTTTTGACACAACTTTCTATATAAATAAAATTTTGACAAATTTTTCTATATAAATAAAATTTTGACAAAATTGTCTATAGAAATAAAATTTTGACATAATTTTCAATAGAAATAAAATTTGACAAAATTTTCTATAGAAAGAAAATTTTAACAAAATTTTCTATAGAAGAAAAATGTTGACAAAATTTTCTATAGAAATAAAATGTTGACAAAATTTTCTCTAGAAATAAAATGTTGACAATATTTTCTATAGAAATAAAATTTTGACAAAATTTCCTATAGAAATAAAATGTTGAAAATAAATAAAATAAAATTTTGACAAAACTTTCCAAAAGAAAAAAAAATTGACAAAATTTTTTGAAGAAATAAAATTTTGACAAAACTTTCTGAAGAAATAAATTTTTGCAAAATATTATTTTTTTGGTAGTTTTTGGTACAATTTTCTCCAAATGTTGTTAGATTATTTTTGTGTCAAGTTTCACCAACACCATGTGACCGTATTTTAGTACGCGATCGATAACTTAGAACTTAGAAAGTGTTCGTGTGGAAGCGTAATATAGAATCGCTTGCTTTATTCGACTAAATCATTCCTGAAATTCAATAAAATCGTGTTTTTGACTATGGCTTTTACAAAATCGAGATTTTCTTCCCGCATGGACTTGTCTGTTTCGCTAAATTTGTAAAAGACTATTAGCAAATAAGTTTTTTAAAGACTTTCTCAAAATATTAAAATATTTTGTCAAAACTATTGTACCATAAATCTGATATCGACACAAAAATGTCTACACAAAAGGTACTAATCATTCGCGGGGGTGCTGCGGTACTGCGGGTGAAAAAGTATTGAAAAAAATACTATAGTACTGAATTTTCCATCCCTGGTGTGAAAGTCTAATGAATAGGTCGTTAACGCGCGTGTTTGTTCGATTAACTCTTAGAGAGCATTTATTTAAATAAAAATACAACGGGTCTAAATGTTTCGCAATATCGTGTAGATTCTGATACAAGCCATTTATGCTATGGTCACATTAGGCAAATATTTGACAGAAATCAAAAAAGAATCCGTCGCCACACACAAACCAGCAAACATTTTTAGCTCATATTGAATATATAACATCATGGCAGGATTATTTTCCAAAACTCATATCCAGATATTTGGAAAATGGTTCTGGTTCATAGCCACTTATACTATGGTTAGGCAAATATTTGACAGAAATCAAAAAAGAATCCGTCGCCACACACAAACCAGCAAACATTTCTAGCTCATATTGAATATATAACATCATGGCAGGATTATTTTCCAAAACTCATATCCAGATATTTGGAAAATGGTTCTGGAAAAAAATCACCAAAGTTGAACTTATATTTTTCGAGAAATTCAAGAAAATTTGTTAGACATAATTAAGTTTTTTCACTTGTTAAAGAAAATTTTGTAGTTAGAAGGAAAAAATTGGAGTTCAAAATTGCAACAATGCCTTTAGTGACATACGAAGTTCATGATGGACGCATTTGTAGTAAAATTTACAAATTTAAAGAAATATTGAACTATTTTGTGGAAGACACGAATTTAGTTAATCTTTATCCTTCATTTGTGTATATTTTTTCCTCGGTTTTAGTTAATTTAACTAACGTACGCAAAAAATTATTAGAGGAGAGGAAACTTTATCCAAACACAATAATTCCATGAACTAAAATAATGTTAAATCGGCTTTAGTGAAATAGAGAGTTCACTTTTTTGAGTGTATGCTTTCTGTTCGACTGACTCTAGAGCAGCTCTTTCCCAAACTTCACCAATTAGTATCAACGCAGCTTTAAAACATTCTATAGACCTCTGGTCCTCAAATGCGACTAGCTTAAGTCATCCTTGATACGAAACAGCCTCTTGGTGTCGAGAATCTGGGCCGGGAAACTTTTCCAGCACCTGTGCATAGACGCCAGACAAAGCATTCTAAATTTCCCCCCTCTTGTGCTTTGGAACAATACTGTCCACTGCTCCCCTATTAACAACCGCCATCACAAGGCTATTTTTTTGGCCACTGAGGCAAACGATCTTTGATTCCATTTGGAATATGGCAGTTCATCCGGCGATCTTTCTCTCTTTCCAGCTTCAAGAATTCCTTGCGCCCATTTTAAGGAATTGCTTTGCTTAGTCGACGGATCCTAATTTCTTTAGGATAAACAAGGAATTTCTGCGTTCCTTAAATCTCTTTCTGGAGGGATTACCTCCTTTTGATGCCATTACCTTAGGGAAGGTTCGACCTGTCAAATTTTCGCAACCTGTCGACCCGTCTACAGGTCGACTAATTGGGCCTAACTCTTGGTCATTGCAAAAATTTATAACTTCAGTCGATACTCGTCCACTGGGCCATGAAGTTAGTAACCCAGTGGATGATTTTGAATTCCGCTGCATGCATCCAGAGAAGGAATATGATCACCTCAACCATGTTTCAAGAGCAAAATGTTATTTTTGAATGGTGACCATGTTACATGTTTGTCGCAACCATGTTATTTTCTCGGAGATTATGTGTCTGATTTCGGCAAGCATATTATTTTTGGCGAGAAAAGAACATTTTTGCCATAAACATGTTACATGGTCACCATCCAAAAATAACATTTTGCTCTTGAAACATGGTTGAGGTGATCATATTCCTTCTCTGCGTGTGGTGGCTTAATTTCCCACCACACTTTAAATTCGTTATAAGTACTTATTACGATGAGACAATCCGCTATTAAAAAAAACGTCCGTTCAGTTCGATGGTTGAATGACGAATCTAAAAAATTTGAAGGATTTGAGATGGTATCGAAAATGTAGATCTACAAAGTGGTGCAGAATATAATATAGTCGTCCCCGCCCGACATTAGACTTTCCTTACTCGTTTTCTTACGTTTCAGTATAAATTTTATATGTTTGGAACTCAAATTTGTAGCACATTATTTTTTAGTGCAAGCATTTAATGTTCATAAACTAGTATATCATGCTATTAACATATATGTTAATATGTTAGAACATGTTGTCTTTGGGATGTCTCATTGTTTAAATATAATGTCTCTGGATGCAAACATATATTAATTTATAAATTTCGTATAAACGAATATAACAGGTTGGCTGATAAGTCAAAGAAAAACACATTTTTTTCGTTTTTATTATTCAACATAGTTCCCTTCAAGGGCGATACAACGATTATAACGAACTTCCAAGTTTTTGATACCATTTTGGTAGTACTCCTTCGGTTTTGCCTCAAAACAGGCCTCAGTTTCGGCAATCACCTCTTCATTGCAGCCAAATTTTTTTCCTGCGAGCATCCTTTTGAGGTCTGAGAACAAGAAAAAGTTGCTGGGAGCCAGATCTGGAGAATACGGTGGGTGGGGAAGCAATTCGAAGCCCAATTCATACATTTTTGCCATCGTTCTCAATGACTTGTGGCACGGTGCGTTGTCTTGGTGGAACAACACTTTCTTCTTCTTCATATGGGGCCGTTTTTCCGCGATTTCGACCTTCAAACGCTCCAATAACGCCATATAATAGTCACTGTTGATGGTTTTTCCCTTCTCAAGATAATCGATAAAAATTATTCCATGCGCATCCCAAAAAACAGAGGCCATTACTTTGCCAGCGGACTTTTGAGTCTTTCCACGCTTCGGAGACTGTTCACCAGTCGCTGTCCACTCAGCCGACTGTCGATTGGACTCAGGAGTGTAGTGATGGAGCCATGTTTCATCTATTGTCACATATCGACGGAAAAACTCTGGTGTATTACGAGTTAAAAGCTGCAAACACCGCTCAGAATCACGTTGTTGTTTTTGGTCAAATGTGAGCTCGCGCGGCACCCATTTTGCACAGAGCTTCCGCATATCCAAATATTGATGAATGACCAACAGCAATATGACCAACACGTTCCTTTGATATCTTTAAGGCCTCTGCTATCTCGATCAACTTCATTTTACGGTCATTCAAAATCATTTTGTGGATTTTTTTGATGTTTTCGTCGGTAACCACCTCTTTCGGGCGTCCACTGCGTTCACCGTCCTCCGTGCTCATTATTGTTGATTTCCCTGGGGCAGAGTCCGGAAACTCATTATCAAGCCAAGTTTTTGCTTCCATCGTATTATTCCCCTTCGGAAAACAGTATTTTATCAAAACACGAAATTCCTTTTTTTCCATTTTTTTTTACAATAACAAAAGTTGCTTCACAAAAGACGCTCTATCTCACAAACTAATTGACTTACAGACGTCAAATTTTGACACGAATCATTTGAAGGTTGATACTATATAAAAATAATATGCATTTAATACTAGCGACGCCATCTATGTGTCAGACCGGGGACTTATCAGTCAACCTGTTATGTTTACAAACGTCTGAGAGATAGTTATATAGAATAGACAAGAAGGATACATATGGTGGCGGAGACGATGATGAACTACCTCACGCCAAAATTGGCTTGAACTGTATTCCAATTTTTGAGATTTCCCCTATGCTAAAACAAGGAAAACGCGTTGACTTTACTAAAAAAAGTGAACTAAAATAGAATTACCTTAGCGTTAGTGCCATATAACTAAAGCTAAGTTAATTATATTTTAGTTCATGGAATTATTATGTTTTGAGAAAGTTTCCTTGGTTTCAATAATTTTTACATCGGTTAAATTAACTAAAACACGGAAAATTATACCCAAAATTATAAATTCGTGTTTCCCACAGAATAGTTCAGAATAGTTCAGAATTTCTTAATATTTGTAAATTTTAACACAAAGACTCTAAAAATAGGCAGGATTTTTTCCCCGTACTATAATTATAAGAATTTTGTATTCTTGTTGTGCAGATATTATTCAATAAATATTATGTGCCCATACTGAACTTCGTATGGCGCTAAAGAATTTTTCCAATTTTGAACTACATTTCTTTTCCTTCAAATAAGGAAACTTTCATTAACAAGTTAAAAAAAGTTGTTATTATTTAAGTTTTTCAATTAATAATGTTTAATCAAGATGGAAACACTAAGTTAATTAAGTCAATGATTGAAAATTTTAAAATTTTTAATTAAAAAAGTAATCGATACAATTAACTTTTTAATCAAACTCGGAAAACTAAGTCAATTAAAAAAGCGATGGAAAGTAATTGAAAATAGTTACGTTTTTAATGAAAAAACAAGTAAGGAAAGTCTAAAGTCGGGCGGGGCCGACTATATTATAACCTGCACCAATTTGTAGATCTAAATTTTCGATACCATATCACATCCGTCAAATGTATTGGGGGCTACATATAAAGGTTTGTCCCAAATACATACATTTAAATATCACTCGATCTGGACAGAATTTGATAGACTTCTACAAAATCTATAGACTCAAAATGTAAGTCGGCTAATGCACTACACCGAAAAAAATGTGAACTGTTTTATAGGAAAAATGAACAACCTCGTACGAAAATTGAAATAAATTTTACTCCACATTGTGAGATTTCCACAAAGCGTTGTTAAAACCAGGAAATTTTAATGCCCTGTTGTATTTTTTAACAGCAGTTCACCAAATTACATCATCTCATAGAAGAAAAAATTAACTAAAAGTAAAGAAGAAAATCATTGGCGCCAAATCATGACCATACAGTAGTTCATTCTTACTAAAGGGTGATTCTTTTGAGGTTAGGATTTTCATGCATTAGTATTTGACAGATCACGTGGGATTTCAGACATGGTGTCAAAGAGAAAGATGCTCAGTATGCTTTGACATTTCATCATGAATAGCCGAACGATCTGCCACAACGTCGAATTTTCAGTGAATGGGCCCTAGAAAAGTTGGCAGAAAATCCGCTTTTTTATCGACAAATTTTGTTCAGCGATGAGGCTCATTTCTGGTTGAATGGCTACGTAAATAAGCAAAATTGCCTCATTTGGAGTGAAGAGCAACCAGAAGCCGTTCAAGAACTGCCCATGCATCCCGAAAAATGCACTGTTTGGTGTGGTTTGTACGCTGGTGGAATCATTGGACCGTATTTTTTCAAAGATGCTGTTGGACGCAACGTTGCGGTGAATGGCGATCGCTATCGTTCGATGCTAACAAACTTTTTGTTGCCAAAAATGGAAGAACTGAACTTGGTTGACATGTGGTTTCAACAAGATGGCGCTACATGCCACACAGCTCGCGATTCTATGGCCATTTTGAGGGAAAACTTCGGAGAACAATTCATCTCAAGAAATGGACCGGTAAGTTGGCCACCAAGATCATGCGATTTGACGCCTTTAGACTATTTTTTGTGGGGCTACGTCAAGTCTAAAGTCTACAGAAATAAGCCAGCAACTATTCCAGCTTTGGAAGACAACATTTCCGAAGAAATTCGGGCTATTCCGGCCGAAATGCTCGAAAAAGTTGCCCAAAATTGGACTTTCCGAATGGACCACCTAAGACGCAGCCGCGGTCAACATTTAAATGAAATTATCTTCAAAAAGTAAATGTCATGGACCAATCTAACGTTTCAAATAAAGAACCGATGAGATTTTGCAAATTTTATGCGTTTTTTTTTTTTAAAAAGTTATCAAGCTCTTAACAAATCACCCTTTATTTTTGGGGATCGTACGAAAATCTTCTTTTGCTTTAGTTCATATTGAACTTATGTGTACGGTCATTGAACTTTATACTCACGTTTAGTTCATAAAATTTTTCAGACATACTTAAAAAAAGCTGTGGAAAATTTCGATAAAAATAATAAAATTTAAATACAAGCAAAAATTTTTTTCCAATAAAAATAAGTTAAGTTTAGCGTTAGTTTAACTACAGAAATTTTTTTCTGTGTAGAGTGGAACACAATGTTAGTAAAAAAATATGGGAAACATTTAAATCTGAAGCAATTTTAAGGAAACTTCGCTAAAGTTTATTTATGATTTATCGCTCGATATATATATGTATTAGAAGTTTAGGAAAATTAGAGTCATTTTTATAACTTTTCGACTAAGTAGTGGCGATTTTACAAGGAACATGTTGGTATTTCGACCATTTATTTCGAAATCAGAAAAACATATATATGGGAGACCACTACTAATTGTACTCCTAGTGTAAAATTTTAACGAAATTGGGGTAAAACTCTGGCTTCTGGGACCGTATTAGTCCATATCGGGCGAAAGATATATATGTGAGCTATATCTAAATCTGAACCGATT
This sequence comes from Haematobia irritans, assembly GCF_050003625.1. Classification (NCBI taxonomy): domain Eukaryota; kingdom Metazoa; phylum Arthropoda; class Insecta; order Diptera; family Muscidae; genus Haematobia; species Haematobia irritans. The sequence goes on along the minus strand of NC_134400.1, from coordinate 77,831,167 downwards.
TTAATAAAATTTGGCACACTTGACTATAGTACTAATTGTTTTTCTTGTGCAAAATTGTAAGCAAATTAGGGTAAAACTCTGGCTTCTGGGGCCATATAAGTCCATATTGGGCGAAATATATATATGGGAGCTATATCTAAATCTGAACCGATTTCTTCCAAAATCAATAGGGTTCTATTCTGAGCCAAAACACATACTTGTGCCAAATTTAAAGTCAATTGGACTAAAACTGCGACATAGACTTTGATTAGAAAAATGTGTTCACGTACAGACGGACATGGCTATATCGACTAAGGAGCCCACCCTGAGCATTTTTGCCAAAGACACCATGTGTCTACCTCGTCTCCTTCTGGGTGTTGTATGTACTAACTTATAATACCCTGTTCCACAATGTGGCGCAGGGTATAACTAATTGAGTTTTGCAATGAACATCAATTAAAATATTAATTGAAATTTGCAAATGAAATCAATTAATTTTTAAATCAAGTATTTTTTCGTGTCTAATTAAAACTGTGATTGATACTATCATTTTCGTGATTTAAGACATTTCAATTAAGAATTAATTGGATCAATTAATTTCGTGATTGGATCAGAAAAAAATTCTTTGTGTGCACTGTTAGAAAAATATGTTTTTCATATGTTCCGATAGAAGGTTAGGTTAGGTTATGTGGCAGCCCGATGTATCAGGCTCACTTAGACTATTCAGTCCATTGTGATACCACAGTGGTGAACTTCTCTCTTATCACTGAGTGCTGCCCGATTCCATGTTAAGCTCAATGACAAGGGACCTCCTTTTTATAGCCGAGTCCGAACGGCGTTCCACATTCCAGTGAAACCACTTAGAGAAGCTTTGAAACCCTCAGAAATGTCACCAGTATTACTGAGGTGGGATAATCCACCGCTGAAAAACTTTTTGGTGTTCGGTCGTAGCAGGAATCGAACCCACGACCTTGTGTATGCAAGGCGGGCATGCTAACCATTGCACCACGGTGGCTCCCAATGTTCCGATAGAAACAAAATGTGTTTCGGGCACAATTTTAAAACACAATATATTTAAGTACAAACATGTAATGTTCCTAAACTAACACTAAATGTTTGGGACATCTATGTTAATATGTTAGAATATATTATGTTTGGGGCATGAATGTTTCATAAAAATCATATGTGTGAATGCAAACATATATAAATTTACAAATTTCAACTAAACATACATATGTTGTGATATTTCATTCAAAGCGACAGAGAGAGTAACATATAGAGAAAGAAATAGAGATGGAAACCGGGAGAGTTGACGAAAGATATCAACATAACACAGCGAAAGAATCAAAAGAGAACAATTTCTGTGAAACCGCTTGTATGTTGTTTCGGTAAACTGTTTTATGATAAGGCCAAAAATTTGATATACTTAAGTCTAAATATTATTGTTTAAAGTTAGGGTAAAGGGGGATTGGCGACGGTGGCTGTTTGGAGTGAGAGCGAAGTGGACACCAATTCCTGGAGTAGTGTGGACTGTATAACACTTTGAGATACCAAGGCCTAGGAGAATGGTAGAATGTCAGTAGGTGGCATAAAATCTCAGTGTATGAGAAATTATGGCACCAAGTCGAGCAACAGGGAAGACAAGAAAGTAAAGACGGGTATTACAATTCTGAGGTATTGTAAGTTTATTGAGGGATATGCTCACCGTTTGAGGTATTAGAAGGAATAGAATGATTAGCTTATTTTTACTGTCCAAGAAACTTAAACTATAAAGTTACAATTCACAATAACGTATTTCGATAAGTTGGCAAATTCGATGAATCGTAAAAGTATTTCATGGATTTCAATAACAGTAATTTACAATAGTTCAGATTAGATACAAAATATATTCCGTTGAATTCAAATAAAATTATATACAAAAAATAAGTCTAAACACTGGTTTAGACAATTATTTAATTTGAATAAAGAGAATAGACATTCGGAACCAAAAGAATAGAAATCAGGTGTCTTCATAAAAATAACTAAAGGGCACAATACTCTTTTTAGAGTTGGGACAGTAAAATGAAATAAGGAGGAAATAGTGAAAAATTACACAGTAAAATGTATAAAAACAAAGTTTAGTTCCTCTTTATTAATAAGTAGTCCACGAGGAGTTGACATACACCTTCAAATATAAAAGCGGGCATTAAGTTCGAGTTTTGCAGCTAAAACAATTTAAAAAGTTTATTTTCTTTAAAATGAATTATTAAAGAAAAATAAAAGGCATTTTAGAGCGATGGTGTTAAATGCTAGTAAAAACTGTTTACGCCTAACTAATTTTATGTTTATATTATAAAATTATTTATGTATGGTTATACTCGACTCCACGTTCTTCTTTTGTTAGAGTTTTTGAATTCCTTCCAAATTTTAAAGTTTTGTACCAAAAACAGTTTTTTGTTACAAAATTTTTATTTTTGCAATAAAAAAATAATATTTTATCCAAAAATCAGTCAATTTCGTTTATATATAATTCTTTAATAACCCACATTTCGAAGTGTCATTCTAAAAATTTAATATAGTATAAATATAAATGTGTAAATTAAAAAAAAAAAAAAAAAAAAAAAAAACAAGTATATAAGGCCGCAAGTTCGGCCAGGCCGAATCTTATGTACCCACCACCATGGATTGCGTAGAAACTTCTACGAAAGACTATCATCCACAATTGAATTACTTGGGATGTGGTATCTTAAAACTTCTTAACATCGTTTTCTAAATTGTGATTTAGTCCATACATGGTATATATTAGACAAAAAAGTTATGTATAGTTAAGTCTACAAATAATTACGAATCGATATGGACTTTTTGTACGTAGAGAGCCAGAATTGAAATATGGGGGTCGCTTATATGGGGGCTATATACAATTATGAACTTGATATGGACAATTTTTTGTGTGATTGGGGATCGATTTATCTGAGGGCCATATATAACTATAGACCGATAAGGACCTAGTTAGGCATGGTTGTTAACGACTATATACTAGCACAATGTACCAAATTTCAACTCACTCGGATTAAATTTGCTCCTCCAAGAGGTTCCAAAACCAAATCTCGGGATCGGTTTATATGGGGCTATGCACGATTATGGACTGATATGGACCATTTTTGGCATGGTTGTTAAATATCATATACTACCACCACGTACCAAATTTCAAGTAGATCGGATGAATTTTGCTTCTCCAAAAGGCACCGGAGGTCAAATCTGGGGATCGGTTTATATGGGAGCTATATATAATTATGGACTGATATGAACCAATTCCTGCATGGTTGTTGGATACCATATACCAACATCACGTACCAAATTCCAACCGAATGGGAAGAATTTTGCCCTTCCAAGGGGCTCTGGGGGTCAAATCTGGTGATCGGTTTATATGGGGGGCAATATAATTATGAACCGATGTGGACCAATTTTTGCATGGTTGTTAGAGACCATATACTAACATCACGTACCAAATTTCAGCCGGATCGGATGAAATTTGCTTCTCTTAGAGGCTTCGCAAGCCAAATCGGAGGATCGGTTTATGTGGGGGCTATATATAATTATGGACCGATGTGGACCAATTTTTGCATGGTTGTTAGAGACCATATACTAACACCATGAACCAAATTTCAGCCGGATCGGATGAAATTTGCTTCTCTTAGGGGCCTCGCAAACCAAATCGGGGGATCGGTTTATATGGGGGCTATATATAATTATGGACCGATGTGGACCAATTTTTGCGTGGTTGTTAGAGACCATATACTAACACCATGTACCAAAATCCAGCCGGGTCGGATGAAATTTGCTTCTCTTAGATGCCTCGCAAGCCAATTTTGGGGTCAGTTTATATGGGGGCTATACGTAAAAGTGGACCGATATGGCCCATTTGCAATACCATCCGACCTACATCAATAACAACTACTTGTGCCAAGTTTCAAGTCGATAGCTTGTTTCGTTCGGAAGTTAGCGTGATTTCAACTGACGGACGGACGGACGGACATGCGCAGATCGACTCAGAATTTCACCACGACCCAGAATATATATACTTTATGGGGTCTTAGAGCAATATTTCGATGTGTTACAAACGGAATGACAAAGTTAATATACCCCCCCATCCTATGGTGGTGGGTATAAAAAGTGTTCGGTCGGAGCAGGGATTGAACCCACGACCCTTTGCATGCAAGGCAGACATGCTAACCACTGCTCCACGTGGCAAACAAATGTATGTTTCTGTGAAATAATGTTATGTTTGCATGGGCTCGTGGGCGCTGAAAACTATGCTATATAAATGTAACTTATAACGATAAATATCTACTGGTTACAGCTACGTAGCCCAGTTGATAGTGTGTTGGCTTACAAACTGTATGGTCCTCGGTTCGATTCTCCGTGCAGGCGAAATGTAAAATTTAAAAAAATTTTAAAAGTGAATAATTTCTTCAACATTATTTGTATTACAGAAAAAGGTGCCAAGAACTAAACTATTTCGTGGAGGTGAAAATGACGAGTATGTTAGGGAATGAGCACAATCGTCTTTACGAAAATTCTTCCAAGCATATAACATTTTTGGGCTCAAATGCTTCCAAACATATAATATGTTCACATAAAACAAACATATTAATGTTTCGGCAGTATCCAATAATATATGTGCTTCCTGCAAAATATGTTTGGAACATATGTTAAAGAAGCGATTTTTTTTTTGAGGGTGTGTGTACTGTTAACCACGTAAGTTAACAGTACACACATTTCTTGAAGGAAATATACAAATAGTAGATAATTTAAATATTCTGAAAACTACTTTGGCCGAATCTGCCCAAAAAATGGGTGTGGAAGATGGATTGGTTTTGGCCATTAAAATGACCACAAGCATTCGTCTCATATTGTTAAAGAATACTTGCTATGCAAACATCAAAAATGTATTTCCTCACCCTCCGCAGACCCCGGACATGAATCTAATTGAACACCTCTGGACATATTTATATGAAAACAAAGCTGAAGAACTTTAACATTTTTAGTAAAGAAAACATTTGGGATAAATGGAGCTCAATCCCGTAGATTTGACGAAAACTCTACTCAATGCCAAAGAAACTCCAGGCAGTAGAAAACACTAAGGGCTACCATACAAAATATTAAAAAATTTTAATATTTAGTGTTTAAAGAAATAATTTTAATTTATGTTTAGTGTACAAGTTTTTTTTTTGCTAAGTGAAATTAAAATGTTTTTGTTATTTATTTCCCTAAACAGAAATAAATCTGTATTAGATTTCTTTCTATTTCGTAGCTTTATTTTTAAGGTACGAGTATAATACATATATATTTACATCATATTTTTCAAATCATTTAACAATTTTTTCAAATTGATTGGGGTACAACTTTTTTTGCTCACTGTACGTTTTTGAATACTGCCGGAACATTAGGATGTTTGTTTTATGTAAACATGTAATATGCTTAGAAGCTATTTGACCCGAAAAGTATTTTACATTTGGAAGCATTTCCTCTCAAACAACATTTTTGCGACAAAAATGTTCCATGTTTACCGTCCAAAAATAACATTTTGCTTTTAAAACAGGTTTAAGGTGATCATATTCATAGTTCCGCTTTAGGGTGTAAAGAGGAAGTGAAGTTTGTTGTTATAGACTGTTTATTTATTCAATCATTCCACTTTTTCCATATTACTCTCTCGACTTGTTTTTATGACGATGCATCACTATAACCTATGCTTTAACCTTTAAAATGAGTAGAGTGCCCTTTTGTTATTCTTTATGAAGATTCCTTAGGAAATTTTTACTGTTGTAATTTCGTTTGTGTGAACATTTTACACACAAAAAAAATAATTTATTTTTTGTATGAATAGTGCCCCAAAAAATTTCCAATGATGAAATTCATAAACTGTATGAAAATAATTCAAAAATACAGATTTTGAATGACTACACCCTCAAAACGTATAACCCAAACACATTCTGCTTCAAGCATATATATTTTCAGGTTTGGTTCAAACAACATATTGTTTGTATTGTTTAAACAAATTATGTTTCACCTAGGCATACACCGGTAAACAAAATTTTAATGAATTTTTTTTGTATATACAGTGCTGTTCAAAATATTGGCAACCACATTACCCGTTGAAAATAAACCGTTATTATAATCAGAATAAAAATATTAAAACCAAACTTTTAACGCAATATTGTGGCATATTGTGTATTATGTCAATTTTAAAGATTTAAGGGAATAAGGGAACTAACGACAAAGACTTTTTGATCATTTTTAAAATTATTTGCAACTAATATTAAGTGTCACGTATATTTAAAAATAATTAAATTTTTTGAAACCTTTAACGATAAATGTTAATAAAGGGTGATTTGTTAAGAGCTTGATAACTTTTTTTTAAAAAAAAACGCATAAAATTTGCAAAATCTCATCGGTTCTTTATTTGAAACGTTAGATTGGTCCATGACATTTACTTTTTGAAGATAATTTCATTTAAATGTTGACCGCGGCTGCGTCTTAGGTGGTCCATTCGGAAAGTCCAATTTTGGGCAACTTTTTCGAGCATTTCGGCCGGAATAGCCCGAATTTCTTCGGAAATGTTGTCTTCCAAAGCTGGAATAGTTGCTGGCTTATTTCTGTAGACCTTGACGTAGTCCCACAAAAAATAGTCTAAAGGCGTCAAATCGCATGATCTTGGTGGCCAACTTACCGGTCCATTTCTTGAGATGAATTGTTCTCCGAAGTTTTCCCTCAAAATGGCCATAGAATCGCGAGCTGTGTGGCATGTAGCGCCATCTTGTTGAAACCACATGTCAACCAAGTTCAGTTCTTCCATTTTTGGCAACAAAAAGTTTGTTAGCATCGAACGATAGCGATCGCCATTCACCGTAACGTTGCGTCCAACAGCATCTTTGAAAAAATACGGTCCAATGATTCCACCAGCGTACAAACCACACCAAACAGTGCATTTTTCGGGATGCATGGGCAGTTCTTGAACGGCTTCTGGTTGCTCTTCACTCCAAATGCGGCAATTTTGCTTATTTACGTAGCCATTCAACCAGAAATGAGCCTCATCGCTGAACAAAATTTGTCGATAAAAAAGCGGATTTTCTGCCAACTTTTCTAGGGCCCATTCACTGAAAATTCGACGTTGTGGCAGATCGTTCGGCTATTCATGATGAAATGTCAAAGCATACTGAGCATCTTTCTCTTTGACACCATGTCTGAAATCCCACGTGATCTGTCAAATACTAATGCATGAAAATCCTAACCTCAAAAGAATCACCCTTTAGTTGATACTATAGCCGCTGTTTGATTACTTCTGCGCAACTTCTTGCCATTGGTTAGGATAAATGGTCAATGATATCTTATGATTCAGGTTCAAATAGATACCATAATCCTCTTGCAAAAATGTAATACCAATTTGTCGTTTTACAACTTTCCAAAGGTTATTTTATGACTTTTACATTAGGCGACTGAGTAGGTCAGTCAAGAACCCGAAATTTTTCATCAGAAATCCATTGTTGTTGTTTTTTGATTTCAGCTTAAAACCATGCATTGACTAAACTACAAGTGTAGCTTAACCCACAGAGGAAAAGAATGTTTGTCAAATTTATTTGGGCAAAGCCCTATAGACTGAAAGATAGTTGGATGGACGCACGTTTCGGAATTACCACATTCCTCATCAGCATCCTCTACTTGCAGCAAAACTATCAACCAATTATCAGAATAAATTCACGCAGTTCAATAAACCCAAGGTGAACCACACTTGAACCTTCCGAAAACAGGTTTATGATAGCCTGCTTATGCCGAAATAAATTCATACAAACATTTCTCTTTTCCTTTGCCACCTTCAAATCATCGATTTGAGTGCAGTTGGCTGCGTTTATTTTGAGCGTGCTTCCTCTTTTTTTTTCATGCGAAAACTAATGTACCTTCTAAAACGTTTTTTGTTGTTTATTGTCTCGTATTGTAAAGATTAACACGATGTTGCGGCTCTCTCATGCAAATAAAAACCCCGAAATTTTTGGATATATTATGTAAAGTTTGATGAATTTTATGAAATAGTCCATAACAATGCTGTTCAAAACATTTGCAACCACATTCGCTGTTGAAAATAAACCGTATTTATAATGAAAATAAAAATATTAAAACCAAACTTTTAATGCAATATTGTTGCTTATATTATGTCAATTTTTAGATTTAACCCTTTGACGACGAATGGGACATATATGTCCCATTTCATATTTCCGTTGTAAAATCTTCATTTATCGACCACTTTTCAAAAAATAAAAAGTTTCTATCGACCAGTTCATATCTTTGTAACTAAAGAAATATTTCGACAAATTATATTCCATTAGGGCTTTTAATCGAACAACGAAAAACGAAGTACTGGATTTCAGGCCATTCAAAGTGTATTTATATGAGAGAAATTTCATCAAAAGTAGGTTTTACTAGAATATGGGCTGAATTGATTAATTGCATTATCCATTTTTATACCCTCCACCATAGGATGGGGGGTATATTAACTTTGTCATTCCGTTTGTAACAAATTTGGCTTGCGAGGCCTATAAGAGAAGCAAATTTCATCCGAACCGGCTGAAATTTGGTACAAGGTGTTAGTATATGGTCTCTAACAACCATGCAAAAATTGGTCCACATCGGTCCATAATTATATATAGCCCCCATATAAACCGATCCCCCGATTTGGCTTGCGAGGCCTCTAAGACAAGCAAATTCCATCCGATCCGGCTGAAATTTGGTACATGGTGTTAGTATATGGTCTGTAACAACCATGCAAAAATTGGTCCACATCGGTCCATAATTATATATAGCCCCCATATAAACCGATCCCCCGATTTGGCTTGCGAGGCCTCTAAGACAAGCAAATTCCATCCGATCCGGCTGAAATTTGGTACATGGTGTTAGTATATGGTCTGTAACAACCATGCAAAAATTGGTCCACATCGGTCCATAATTATATATAGCCCCCATATAAACCGATCACCAGATTTGACCTCCAGAGCCTCTTGGAAGACCAAAATTCATCTTATTCAGTTGAAATTTTGTACGTGGTGTTAATATATGACCTCAAACTCCCATGCAAAAATTGGTTGATATCGGTCCATTATTATATATAGGCCCCATATAAACCGATCCCCAGATTTGACCTCCAGAACCCCTTGGAAGAGCAAAATTCTTCCCATTCGGTTGAAATTTGGTACGTGATGTTAGTATATGGTATCCAACAACCATGCAGGAATTGGTTCCTATCAGTCCATAATTATTTATAGCTCCCATATAAACCGATCCCCAGATTTGACCTCCGGTGCCTTTTGGAGAAGCAAAATTTATCCGGTCTGCTTGAAATTTGGTACGTGGTGGAAGTATATGATATTTAACAACCATGCCAAAAGTGGTCCATATCAGTCCATAATCATACATAGCCTCATATAAACCGATCCCGAGATTTGGAGCTCTTGGAGGAGCAAATTTCATCCGAGTGAGTTGAAATTTGGTACATTGTGCTAGTATATGGTCGTTAACAACTAGGTCCATATCGGTCTATAGTTATATATGGCCCTCAGATAAATCGATCCCCAATCACACAAAAATTGGTCCATATCATGTTCATAATTGTATATAGCCCCCATATAGGCGACCCCCATATTTCAATTCTGGCTCTACGTACCGTGCAAAAAGTCCATATCGATTCGTAATTATTTGTAGACTTAACTATGCATAACTTTTTTGTCTAATATATACCACGTATGGACTAACTCACGATTTAGAAAACGATGTTAAGAAGTTTTAAGATACCACAACCCAAGTAATTCGATTGTGCATGATAGTCTTTCGTAGAAGTTCCTACGCAATCCATGGTGGAGGGTACATAAGATTCGGCCTGGCCGAACTTACGGCAGTATATACTTGTTAACATATTAAACTATCGATTTTTGACCCTATATATACTCTTGATATAGGTGCAATTTTAAGACAATATACCAGTAGAACCTAACGTTCTTTTTTTGGCAGGCATGTCGAGTTCGAAGATGGGTCAATCCGGACAATAGAGGTATGCACGTGAGTAACATTTTACTCACGCACATACTCACGAAAAATGTCGTGACTCACAAATAATTTTTTGAGTAATTTACCTTAGGGACGTGTCTAAAAATATGAGCATGATAAAAATCGAGAGCGTTATAAAACTCTTTACATCCCAGGTGTCACTAAAATTGTAAATGAATTCAACTCGTAAGCGTTTTATGTCCGAGACTCACGCACGACATTTGGTTTGTTAATCACGCTCACGCACACTCACACCGTTGTCATCAGCGTGACTCACGACTCACGCGTGAGTTACGACAATTTCGTGTTACGTGCACACCTCTACGGAACAATGTTGTGATGTGATATTTGTTTTAAGAAAATTTTCCTAGTCTAAAATTTTCATAAGATTTGTCAGAAATTTTGAATTTAGAGTTATTTGATTTCCATAAATAAATGCAGAAATTTTCCGTCGGCCTAGATTCGTATATGGAGATAATTAGTTGAGAAATCTCCATATACACCCGATGTCCTTGGAAACTGTGATTTTAAATTAAACCTCTACCAATGTGCCATCTGAGTCGGTCTTTAGGGAGAAAATTTGTTTCATCAAAGCCACTCGAAATTCTTTACATTAAATTATTGGCCTCTAATGTCCTTAACTGATAGGCCATTTATAAATCAATGTTTCACCAGTTTACTTCTATAGAAACAATAATCGTGACTGTCCAGCTAGTCCTGTCATCTGTTGTATGGTAGTGGTTATTTAAAATTCCGCCCGTCGTAATTTATTGCAGTTTATTTTTGTTTTATATATCCGACGCATTATATTTTTTAACATCTATAATTTCTGTCTGATTAGCCCGACATGTTGATGTTTGTGTATTTTTATTTTTTATATAGATTTATTTTTTATAAAATGACTATATAGACCAATACCAGGATTTTACTTCTTAAACTTCTGGAAGCCAAATTATTTTGCGAAATTTTGTGTTTTTATAAATTCATATTCTGGAGATTGTTGTTATCTACCCATATATTGATGTGATAAAATGTAGAGTTCTTTACATCCCTAAAATTCTGAGATTTGTCGTCGAGTCGTATCAATTAGAGTTCTTTTGGACATATAAACATTGCAAAATATAATACTTATTTCGGTCTAATTTTGGAACACTACACCTTAAAATTACAATTGGAATATTGTTAAAATTAGATTTAGGTACACCACCTGGAGTCGACTCCGGAGTCGGGGTCAAGGCTCATAAGAAATGCTGGAGTCGGAGCCGGAGTCGAGCACAATTGACTCGACTCCACAGCCCTGCTACCTTTGAAGACGAATGCCCCATGCAATTTCTCGTAGAAGGAAATATTTTTTTAATATTTTGCCAACACTTTACTTAGTTAATAGGTCTGTTTAGAATATAAATTCGCAAGAAAATCTTATTTTTATCGAGCGGTTAATTCTTCGTCGTTAAAGGGTTAAGAGAGTAAGGAAACTAACGACAAATAGTTTTTGATAATTTATAAAATTATCTAAAAATTTCAAAACATTTGCAACTAATATTAAGCGTCGCATGTATTTAAAAATAATTAAAGTTAATAATTAAACTTTTAACGATAAATGTTAAAATGTTGGTACTATAGCCATGTCTTTTGATTATAAATGGTGGTTAAATTGTAAGGGCCGATGTTGAATGTGAACTATACTTAAACGCCAAGTTTTTTTTCCGAATTTTATTTGACATTTCTCTATTTCAGACTTACTCAATTTGAACCATGGAGAGATACAATCCATCAACGTGTTAAATGGTTCCGAGAAATGGCAACAGTGGATGATCAATTTTCGAAGAAAATCATCTTCAGTGATGAGGCACATTTTCACCTCAGCGGATTCGTCAATAAACAGAATTGCCGCATTTGGGCGAATGAGAATCCAAGAGTGATTGTCGAAAAACCAATGCACCCACAAAGAGTGACTGTTTGGTGCGGTTTATGGGCTGGCGGCATCATCGGGCCGTATTTTTTCAACAATGAGGGCGGTCAGGCAGTTACTGTGAATGGTGTTCGCTATCGTGAGATGATAACGAACTTTTTATGGCCCGAATTGGAAGATATGGATGTGGACGATATGTGGTTTCAGCAGCACGGTGCCACTTGCCACACAGCTAACGAAACAATGACTCTTTTGCGCAACAAATTCAATGGCCGTGTTATGACGATGTCAATTGGCCGCCAAGATCGTGTGATTTGACACCGTTGGACTTTTTTCTTTGGGGTTATTTGAAAGAAAGAAAGAAAGGTGTACGTCGATAAGCCAGCAACATTTCAAGAGCTAAAGGATGAGATAACTCAGCACATTAACGGCATAGAACTTCCATTATGCCTCAGCGTCATCGAAAATTTGGACCATCGGATGAAGGTGTGCCACCGAGGTCGCGGCGCCCATTTGGCCGATATTTTGTTCCATACATAATTGAGTAATACCAATATATCATAATAAAATAAAATTACAATAATTTCCTAAATAGTTTGTGTTTTATTCAAAATCAACATCGGCCCTTGAAATTTTAACCACCCTTTACTTCTTGCTATTGGTTAGGATTAAATGGTCTATGGTATCCTACACATAAAAAAAAATCTGATTCAATCACGAAATTAGTTGATCCAATTAAATTTTTAATTGAAATATTCTTATGACAAAAATGATAGAATCAATTAAAAAATTAATTAATACTATTAATTTTTGTGATTGTTTTTTGTTTCAATTAAAAAATGTTGAATCAATTAAATTTTTAATTGGATATTAAGATTTTAATTGGAAAAATTTTCATAAAATTTTTTTCTGTGTATGGTTAAGCCTTTTGCAAAAATTTAACACCAATTTTTCGTTTTACAACTTTCCAAAGGTTATTTTATGACTTTTACATTAGGCGACTGAGCAGGACAGTCAAGCACCCGCAATTTTTCATCGAAAATCCATTGTTTTACCACCTCATACCTGTGCTGTAGGTCATGATCGCGCTGAATAACCCATGCAGGTGACATTTCCCGGGATGCTTATGGCAATATCACATTGAACAAATTTTTTTGTAGACTTCCGACAGCATAACAAACTCGACTCTATAAATCGGGTCAATGACTTGTCCAGAAAAGCACCCACAGACCACAGTATTGCCCCAACCATGATTTAGGGTATCTTTTGTATTTCTTGGATTAATACTTTCCTTTCAGCCTTCGTACTAAATGTCTACCATCCGACCCATGCAAACTTTGAGTCCTAGGAAAATAACATATAACACATTTCCACTGCTCTTCAGGCCATTTAAGGCAGTTTTGTGAAAATTGAAGGCGCGTTAACCTATTTTTCTTGGAAATAAGTGGTTTTGACATTTTTGTATAATCGCACTCCGACTTCAACAACTCCACATCAGATCGCTATGGTTGATATATCCAGTTTAATTTATTTTTCGACTTCTTTGGATGATATTTGATTGAATTGTTTGATTGTATGATCTTCTTCTGGAGTAGTCTTAAGTTTTCTTCTACCTCTGTGCACAGTTTTGTTGCATCCTCTATTTATAACTCGAGACGCAGTTGATTTGGGGACAATGTACTCTTCCGAAATTCATTTTTGTGATACACTAACTTAAAAGTCATCGATATTTTGCTTTTTAACATCCCAGCAAAAAATAATTATAAAATTAGAAGCACTGAAATATTAGGCAATACTATTATGCGCAAAGTTGTAAGTGCAGAATTCAGCGCTACTTCTTCTAAAGTTGTAAGTAAGTTTTTCGTTTATAGCGGACGACGCACTTAATAAATGTTTTTATTGACACCTAAAAAAATTTGTTACAATAAGGAAGTGCTGAAATTAGCACAGTAAGCGGGTGCTTCTTCTTCTTCGCTTGCACGTATGTAAGCAAGAGATATTAGTAAAAATAAATCATTTGATGTACTCGTATTTTGTTTGAACACAGAAAAAAAATTCTCGAAAATTTGTCCAATAAAGGATAAAGACGTGTTTTGCGGACGATTCGATTCATATTCTGTTCTCTTGTTTTGGGTATTGTTGAATTTAATTCAAGATAAGAATAACTCTTGCGGCCATGCAACGAAGACTGTTATAAATATGTGTTCGTTTCATATTTTTTAAAGGCAGTATATTATCGCTATCTGGTAATACTTTAGCGGTATAATGGTTCCAATATTTGAAATTATTATGTGCATTCTTAAGCGCAATGATTTCCTCACGCAAATGTACAGCTTCTGAAAGCGCTAAATTTCATACAAAGAAGAAGCGCATTTAAGTGGGACATTTCATTATAAATTTATCAGTGAATTCCTCGCTGTTTGACCATGATTGCTCTTACTAAGCTGCTGAAAACTCAGCAGGTCTTTTGCTGGGATGTTATACTTCTTGCCGGTCATTTTATCGAATTATTCTAAAAATAGGGCCTATGGCGATCAGTTTATGACTAAATTAGGCAATGAACTTTACGTTTTTACGTTTAATCTACCCTTTTATAGGTCCTTATTAGAGGTGTGCACGTGACACGAAATTGTCGTGACTCACGAAAATCTTCTCTCTGATGGCAACGTCGTGAGTGTGCGTGTGTAATGAATTTCAGAAAAACACGCTCACGAAAATAATCCCTCCCACGGACTTAAAAGGCTTACGTGTTAAATTCATTTACATTTTTAGTGACACCTGGGATGTTAAGAGTTTAATAACGCTCACAATTTTAATCATGTTCATGTTGTCAGACACGTCGCTAAGGTAAATTACTAATCAAATTATTCGTGAGTCACGACATTTTCGTGCGTGAGTCCTACCAATCAATATCGTGCGTGAGTAAGATTGTTCCGTCGTGAGAGTGCGTGACACACCTCTAGTCCTTATAACTATTTCAGGTAAAAATACAAAAAAAAGTGTCCTTAAAGAAGAAAATATTACAGGGTGATAGCAAATGTTTTGAACAGGTCGAATCATACGATTCCTTAACAGATCGGGAAATATCAATATTTAATAACATCTCATTTATGTACCCAATAAAAATTTGGAAATATCACTCCATAAAGATTAGTTTTTAAGTGGAAGCTGAACAATAAAATTATTATTGTGGAGATATACCTAATTCAGTTCATGGTAGGGTCAGTTGTAAATGTTTTGAACAGCATTGTACATTACACATATTAAAAAAATCATAATTTTAAAAGTATTTACAAAAAATATATTACGTATGCTAAATATACATCTATTATATAAATGAGTCCATACTTTTTTTAATGTACAAATTTATGTATTCATATATTATTGTTTTGTGTGTAGGATTTACGTTTGACAGCATATGTGTGTTCCTTCCGTTCAAGATTTCTTCATACACAGAAAGAAAATTTCATTAAAACTCAGCCAACGAAAAATTTTCATTGATATAACGAAACATTTTAATTAATACAATGAAAATATTCGTTAATAGTACGAAACGTTACGTTAATTAATAGAAAATTCGTTATAATAACGAAATATTTCGTTGTATTATTGAATTTGTTTCATTGGCTTTTAACGACACATTTCGTTAATATAACGAAACTTTTTCTATTAGTGTATAGTCGGAAATCGATATTTCGAAATGTTACAAAAGGAAGTGCAATCTTGCAATATAACATACCATCACCATCATATGGTGATGGGACCTAGTATCCAATTTGACGCCAAAATGATTGATCAAATCTATAAATCGATTTTGTTATAGAATTATGTTCAATATTCAACATTTATTCATAAGTCATATTTGGCAGTAATTTGTGGTCCCAAAATCAAGTTAAAGATTTTCATCACCTTTTAAACGGATATTTCTGGCGTATGTAGATGTAGCTTTTGTCGTAAGTGAACATCTTGCCTGGTATAATGGAGAATAACAAGTTTGGGCAATGTGAATTTCTGTAACAGATTGTGTTTTTGGTCGAAGGACTTGGCAATAGATTCCTGGAGGAACAAAATTCTGCTTGCCTCATTTTCTGGAATCACTCGGTTTGCCCTGAAACATATTTGGTGTTGGGATTTCGTGGAATGACACAATTTGAAATTTGATCTGAGCATGGATGGGTTGCTTGTTGCCTATGGCAAAAATCATGCCTTTTTCACATCTCTTTCTCATGCTAGCTTCCCTCTTTGTCCGTCGCAGTGACGTCTTTCTCATTGATTTTTCCTGTTGGTTGGTTAGTTTTTGTTGTAGTTACGGGCTTTGTTGGTTTATGTCTTTATAATTTATTTATTTATTGTGCAACTTCCAACACCTTTTGGATCGTTGAGGTATAGATTCAGTACGCATTTGCATTTGCGCATGTGCGTTCGCCTCTGTTACCCGATCACCATTGTCTGTAAGTATGTGGTGGAAAGGAAGGAGTAGGCCTCTTGCCATTTTGAAGCAGCACTATCGAAATTAGTGTTGTCCAGTGGAGCATGCACTCACACACTCTCCGGGAACACAAGGTGGAGACACTGAATTAATTTTATTTGACAGCACGTACTTGGGTAAAACAAATTGCCACTGATGTGAGAACAGCCACTTCGTCGGCATCCGTCTCACAACACTAGTGGTGCTGATCCAATTGAGTGTTGCTTTTAGTTCCCTCCTCTTGCTATCATCATGCGTCCTAGCACTTCTCATATCGCCAATTTCCAAATCGTTGAGCTTTAAAATCTGTCATTGTGAACAATTGATCTTTTGTTTAAAGAGAAAAGCCGTTGAGAACGCCAGAGTCAAATTCAGACTCATATCTGATACTCGTATATTTTGAAGAGTGTCGTTATTACGTTGCTACACTTTCAGTCGAAGAGTTTATTTTTGGTTTGTTCGTCAAAAATGAGTGGAAGTGTATTGCCTACGTTTTGATGTATAAGCCGGTTCAATCTTAGGCTTTGTCAGCAAAATATCGATTGACCTAATCATACATATTTGTTTGTCAAATTCTGCGTACCATTTGAGTATAATTTAATGTCTCGTATTTAAATATTTAATGAAAGAAACGCAACCTTATTTGTATGTAAATTCTGGTTCAAAAAAATTATTTATTGAATATGAGGCATTTGTTGTTTGTAGATGCTTGACAGTGGAAACAATAGAAACATTCTGAATTTTCAAAAATTATTTTGTTGCGAAAATAGTTGACTGGTATCGAAATAAAAACAACAAGTATATACGGCCGTAAGTTCGGCCAGGCCGAAGCTTATGTACCCTCCATCATGGATTGCGTAGAAACTTCATCTAAACACTGCCATCCACAATCGAATTACTTAAGTTGCGGTAACGCTTGCCGATGGAAAGGTATCTTAAAACCTCCTAACACCATCTTCTAAATTGTATGTAAGTCCATACGTGGTATATATTAAATCAAACAAGTATATACGGCCGTGAGTTCGGCCAGGCCGAAGCTGATGTACCCTCCATCATGGATTGCGTAGAAACTTCATCTAAACACTGCCATCCACAATCGAATTACTTAAGTTGCGGTAACGCTTGCCGATGGAAAGGTATCTTAAAACCTCCTAACACCATCTTCTAAATTGTATGTAAGTCCATACGTGGTATATATTAAATCAAAAAAGATCGATCCAATACGTATATAATTCAGTTTGACAAAGTGGACATAAAATTTTGACAAAATTTTCTACAGAAATAAAATTTTAACAAAATTTTCTATAGAAATGAACCGATATGGACCAATTTTTGTGTGATTGGACCAATTTTGGTATGGTTGTTAGCGACCATATACTAACACCACGTGCCTAATTTGAACCGGATTGGATGAATTTTGCTCCTCCAAGAGGCTCCGGAGGTCAAATCTGGAGAATGTTTTATATGGGGGCTAAATATAATTATGGACCGATATGGACCAATTCTGGCACGGTTGTTAAAGATCATATAGTAACACCATGTTCCAAATTACAACCGGATTGAATGAAATTTGCTTCGCTTGGAGACTTCGCAAGCCAAATCTGGGGATCGGTTTATATGGGGGATATATATAATTATGAATCGATGTGGACCAATTTTTGCATGGTTGTTAGAGACCATATACCAATATCATGTACCAAACTTCAGGCGGATCGGATGAAATTTGCTTCTCTTTGAGGCTCCGCAACCCAAATCTGGGGATCGGTTTATATGGGCGCCATATATAATTAAGGACCGATGTGGACCAATTTTTGCACGGTTGTTAGAGACCATATACCAATACCATGTACCAAATTTCAGCCGGATCGGATGCAATTTGCTCCTCTTTGAGGCTTCGCAAGTCAAATCTGGAGATCGGTTTAAATGGGGTCTATATATAATTATGGACCGATGTGGATCAATTTTTGCCTGGTTGTTAGAGACCATATACCAACATCATGTACCAAATTTCAGGCGGATCGGATGAAAGTTGCTTCTCTTTGAGGCTCCGCAAGCCAAATCTGGGGATCGGTTTATATGGGCGCCATATATAATTAAGGACCGATGTGGACCAATTTTTGCATGATTGTTAGAGACCATATACCAACATCATGTACCAAATTTCAGCCGGATCGGATGAAATTTGCTTCTCTTTTAGGCTCCGCAAGCCAAATCTGGAGATCGGTTTATATGGGGGCTATATATAATTATGGACCGCTGTGGTCCAATTTTTGCATGGTTATTAGAGACCATATACCAACACCATATACCAAATTTCAGCCGGATCGGATAAAATATGCTTCTGTTAGAGGCTCCACAAGCCAAATCTGAGGGTCCCTTTATATGGGGGGCTATACGTAAAAGTGGACCGATATGGCCCATTTTCAATACCATCCGACCTACATCGATAACAACTACTTGTGCCAAGTTTCAAGTCGATAGCTTGTTTCGTTCGGAAGTTAGCGTGATTTCAACAGACGGACGGACGGACATGCTTAGATCGACTCGGAATTTCACCACGACCCAGAATATATATTCTTTATGGGGTCTTAGAGCAATATTTCGATGTGTTACAAACGGAATGACAAAGTTAATATACCCCCATCCTATGATGGAGGGTATAAAAATACAAGACTGGTTACGTACCAAAGACTATTAATTTTATTGAAGACGTGAGGTCAGCTTGTTCTTCCTCTTTTTCTTGAAAAACAGAGATTAATATCATACATGTGCCATGAGACGTTGCAACTTTTTTTCGGTTTCTCTTTTCATTTTGCATTCGTAACAAAACTTAATTCGCTTATTTTAGCAATTTTTTTAACTCTTAAACGAACAAAAACACTTCGTGAAACATTTTATTAATAATTTAGTGCAACCGATACAGAAATTTGCTTGAAATTTTGCACCCAGAGAAATCGTTGGTTGCAATTCGATAATTACAATGAGGAAATTATGTCAGTAACTTATATTTTGCTACAAGAACAATGTTCTGATTATTTTCCCCATTATACATCCAACACGACCATAAAAAATTTCACAGGATCAAAACGAAATTCCCATAACAATTCAATTGGTTACAATAACCAATGCCGATAAATTTGGTTTTATGCTGCATAAAATTGTTGAGCTAACCACCAGCATAGTGAGACCTACATCATGGGGATCAACAAATGGCTGGTACAACCAAAAGTTGAGTATACTAATAGAATCTTAGTTCTATTATAGGATGGGCGTAAGGTAGTTGTTGCAACAAATAAATATTTATATCAACATCGACATGGTAAATTGTATGACGCTACAAAATTTGCAAAACGGGGACCAGCATTTACTTGATAATAGTCCGCAATACATTGAATAAAGTTTATCCCATATAAAAGAAGTTTCCTTCAGGTAAGTATCGCACCGATTTATAAAAAAGGAATATTACAAAAGTTTCCATAAAAATTGCAGGCTTCATACACCAACAAAGACAAATACTTTTTACGGCAAGCGATTTTTTTTTATTGTATTAAGAATACAGGACGAGTCTAAGTCGATATGTATTTATATCTAGAGGCTTAAGGAAGAAATTTCTGGCAAGGATATATTGAATTAGGTTCTGTAGTTTGACCACATAATTGCAACCTAATAACCATCTGTCATTGGTATACAATCATTACCTATAAAAAATTGTTGTTAGCACCTTTTATATTTATTTTCGTAGTTTATTATGATTGTAAATCTTGTAATAAATTAATAAAATATCAATATAATCTGCCCTTTCATTTGATATTGGAATTTGGTTAGGATAATAGTAAAGAAAATCGATAGCTAAATAAAAATTGTACTGGTTTGAGTAAGTTCGGAGCGCTTTTCCAACAAGTATGAGATTAATCCCCGTTCTCTATTCCTAACACTATCGAAGCCCAATTCACGTCTTCTTTATTAATAGTCTTTGTTACGTACACATCGCTGAGAATATGGTATGGTACGCAAGCTAGAAGAAGTTGCGATGAATACCGTTAGAACAAAATGAGTATGAGCACGTGCACGTGCATGATACGGGGATGATAAATGATGTTGACAAAAAAGTAATAAACATGTATTAAAAAATGTACTTTTATGAAGAAGTACCAATGCAAAATCTATCAAAATCAAGAATTCTACCAATCTACAAAACAGTAAATAATTTAAAATTTTTTGTAGAAATCTACCAACTGTGGCAACCGGCTCAGGGTGTGTATTTTTCCGCCTCAGTGTGGCGGAAAAAATCACATTTCAAGTTTCACATTTGCGGGCGATTGTGGTATGTACAATATTCCTCTCAAAAATGTTGAGATCCTGTAAAAAAAAAAAACTAAAATATCCTCATTTTGGAATATGTTTATTTCTTCAATACCCGCTATTTATAATTTTTAGATATCTGAGGAGCGTTCACATTTAGGGCAGAATAACTGTATATGTGATGAAAAAGTACCAAATGGCTTGCGGTCGTGCCACGGTGGTTTTGACAGTCAAAATGTATCAAAAAAAGCACAAAAGTGTCAACTTTATCAACCCTGGCACAGTGTTGCCTGGTTAGGGGTTTCCCCCCAAATTTAGGGGGTTTTTTCAAGTTTAGAGGGATTTTTAGGGGTAAAATTTATCAGGGGGGATTTTTGGGGGTAAACAATTATTATACCCTCCACCATAGGATGGGGGTATATTAACTTTGTCATTCCGTTTGTAACACATCGATATATTGCTCTAAGACCCCATAAAGTATATATATTCTGGGTCGTGGTGAAATTCTGAGTCGATCTGAGCAAGTCCGTCCGTCTGTTGAAATCACGCTAACTTCCGAACGAAACAAGCTATCGACTTGAAACTTAGCACAAGTAGTTGTTATTGATGTAGGTCGGATGGTATTGCAAATGGGCCATATCGATCCACTTTTACGTATAGCCCCCATATAAACGGACCCCCAAATTTGGCTTGCGATTGCTCTAAGAGAAGCCAATTTCATCCGATCCGGCTGAAATTTGGTACGTGGTGTTAGTATGTGGTATGTAACAACCATGCAAAAATTGGTCCATATCGGTCCATAATTACATATAGCCCCCATATAAACCGATGCCCCGATTTGGCTTGCGGAGCCTCTAGTAGAACCAAATTTCATCCGATCCGCCTGAAATTTGGTACAAGGTGTTGGTATATAGTCTCTAACAACCATGCAAAAATTGGTCCATATCGGTCCATAATTATATATAGCCCACATATAAGCCGATCCCCAGATTTGACCTCCGAAGCCTCTTAGAGGAGGAAAATTCATCCGATCCGGTTGAAATTTGGCACAAGGTGTTAATATATGGTCTCTAACAACCATGCAAAAATTGGTCCATATCGGTCCATAATTATATATAGCCCCCATATAAATCGATCCCCAGATTTGACCTCCGAAGCCTCTTAGAGGAGCAAAATTCATCCGATCCGGTTGAAATTTGGAACGTGGTGTTAGTATAAGGCCGCTAATAACCATGCCAAAATTGGTTCATATCGGTCTATAGTTATATATAGCCGATTCCCAATCACACAAAAATTGGTCCATATCGGTTCATAATCATGGTTGCCACTCGAGCCAAAAATAATCTACCAAAATTTTATTTTTATAGAAAACATTGTCAAAATGTTATTTCTATAGAAAATTTTGTCAAAATTTTATTTCTATAGAAAATTTTTCCAAAGTTTACTATAGAAAACGTCAAAATTTTATTTTGTAAAAATTTTATTTCTATAGAAACTTTAAACTTAATTATATACGTATTTAGTCGACCTTTTTAGTTTAATACCCAACCCTAGTAATTCGATTGTGGATGACAGTCTTCAGTAGAAGTTTCTACGCAATACATGGTGGAGGGTACATAAGCTTCGGCCTGGACGAACTTACGGCCGTATATACTTGTTTTAGACATTATAAAGTAGAGCAATTCTCAAGCACATTTGGAACAATTCTGGCATGAGTTATGAGAAAAAAAGATGCGGAAAGTCAGCAAGAAGATCCTAAATACAAACAAGTATGCAATAGCATTATTTTCGTTATCTTTTTTTAAACTCTTCTGTTGAAAGGGCATTTTTAATATTTGACAAATTTAAAAACAATCATATTTTAACTTAGCAGCTGAAAGCTTTTTAAGAGTAAGCCCGCTTTTTAAATTGATATACATATTGTATTATTACATCCAAAGAAAAAATAATTTGCTCAGGGATGAAATTTTAAACAAACGAAAATCTCTTTTGTTTTAAAGTATTTTCTTAAATACCAAATTTTATTTTTTATTTACTTCAAATGAAAAAAAATTTAGCATCAAAAGAAAACTTAGTTTGTCTAAAATTTCGTTCCTCAGTAAAGAACTCTTCTATCAGGATATATATTTCTGTTAAATTTAATTTTTAAAGTGTATCACTACAGGATTTTTTTCACGAAATTTTGGGACCACTTTTTGTACTTTTTATATTCTGAAATTTTTTGGGGGTTTTTGAAAAAAGCTTAGACCAGTTTAGGGGTTTTTTCTTAAGATTTGGGGGGAAGAATCAAAAATCACCTGGCAACACTGCCCTGGCATGATGGTTAGGTTAGGTTAGGTGGCAGTCTGATGTATCAGGCTCACTTAGACTATTCAGTCCATTGTGATACCACATTGGTGAACTTCTCTCTTATCACTGAGTGCTGCCCGATTCCATGTTAAGCTCAATGACAAGGGACCTCCTTTTTATAGCCGAGTCCGAACGGCGTTCCACATTGCAGTGAAACCACTTAGAGAAGCTTTGAAACCCTCAGAAATGTCACCAGCATTACTGAGGTGGGATAATCCACCGCTGAAAAACTTTTTGGTGTTCGGTCGAAGTAGGAATCGAACCCACGACCTTGTGTATGCAAGGCGGGCAAGGAGCTCATTCTTGAGAGAATACACAAAAGCATTTAAAAATGTCTGGGAAAATTTATATTTTTCAATTTGTTCGTTTCTTAAATGTGTTTGTTGTATTAGATAATTAATAAGACCATATTAATATCGGGATTCGAGTTATTATAATTCTAATTTACTATAGTATATATAGCGCTGGTCAAAAAGTGTTGTCAAAATGCTTGCTAGACCCTGGACTACTCAAATTTAAAATCGTCATACTTTTACAAAACTGAGTAATGCATTTTTGGCACAAATGACATTTTGGTCATATTCCTTCTCTGTGTGTACTTAACAAAATATCTCAATTCAATTTTATTATTTTGTCAATACACCAATAAATTTGTTACAGAACATTGATACACCTCAGCAAACCACATAATTTTTTTTTTCGTTAAAATTCAAAAATATTTGTTGAGGGTTAAGCGTAACATTCAAGAACAAATACTTTTTACTACACCGAAAGAATTCTCTTCGTAAAAAGAACAAAAAACTTCATTAAAAGCACAAAGTTTGTCATTGTTTTACAACCAAAGAAACTTTTCATTAAAAGTACGAAATATTTCGTACTTTTTACGAAGAAAAGTTCTTCCAAATTTTTCGTAGTTTGTAAGAAAAAACTTCGTACTTTTTATGAAGAATCTTCGCACTTTTTATGAATAATCTTCGTACTTTTTATGAAACAATTTCGTCCTTTTTATGAAAATGTTTCGTACTTTTTCTGAAAAACTTTCGTACTTTTTTTCAAAAATCTTCGAACTTTTAGAAAAAAATTTTATAGCCGAAAGTGCATTTGGTTTTAGTAACAAGTGTGAAAAATGTCATCACTACTTTACATCTTAAGTTCTTGAATAATTTTTAGTTTTATTGAGCCACCCAAATGAGAAGTAGCATGGACATGCATAACAAATAGAATAAAGGAATACACTCAAGCACATTATTTATTTATTCAGTCTTTGGATAATTTCAAACATTTATGTTTCGCACTTTTTATGAAGAAATTTTAATGCAGAATGTTTCGTAAATTCGTAAAAACTGCTTCACAAAAGTCATGAAATTTGAAGAAAGTTTCGTTAAAAGTACACCGAAAAAAGTGAACTATTGTTTACGAAAAATGAACTAACCCATAGTAAGAATGGCCATGTTTTGGCGCCAAAGATTTTTTCATTCAGATAAGTTCATGATTTTCTTATAAATTAGTTCATGTATTGCATCATTATTACTACGCTGTGGGAAGAATGTACTCACACTCTTTCAAAATATTCCCGCTACACCCTCAAAAAAACGAAAAAAATAGCTTCTGTAACATATGCCCCAAACACATTATACTTCAAGCATATATATTTTCACGATTGGTCCGAACAAAATATTGTTTGTATTGTTAAAACATAATTTGTTTCACCTTAGGGCATACATTGGTAGAAAAAAATGTTAATGAAATTTTCTTTGTGTGGATATATTTTTAAGGCGCAAATTGGTTACTTCCAATATTTTACTTGCAGCATACTCTCTAGTTCTCTCTTTCTAAACACATATATGTTTATAGACTATTTCTAAATTAATATATGTTTGCAACCAACCATATTATATTTACAAACATTTTATGTCCCAAACATAAAATGTTCTAACATATAAACATATATGTCCCAAACATGTTTATGAACATTATATGCTTGCACTTAAAAATATTATGTTAAAAAATTTGAGTTCCAAACATATAATGTTTACACCCAAACATTTGAAAAACCATCTTTTTCGTCCGTGTATCAGGAAAAATGAACAATTTTTTGGGAAACCTATATTAAGGAATTGGTGTCAAATAAACTGTTTGTCAGTATAATTTTCAAAAAAGGAGAGATATTAAGGAATAAAAGGTGCAACAAGCCTATATACAACTAGCAAATTTTTCGTACAGTACAAGTCCATTTTCTATAACCACCAATACTTTATTTCAAAAAAATTGTTATTGTATTACTCAAAACTATGGCTTATGACATTCAATAAAAGAAAATATTTTTATTCGCAGTTACTTATCGTTAGTTAGTAATTGCTTCTTCAAAAGACTAAAATTCTATGTTAGTAGAACCAAAACTAATTAATTTCAATTTCCATGTTTTCTATCCATATGAAAGATGTATGTGGCATATTTAAGTTGCTATATTCATTGACTTGTTGTCCAATTTCATCGATTTATTAGCTAAATTTTTTTGTACGGACTTGCTTAATAAACATCTGAAATTGCATAGTTATACAAAATATATCAAAATATTATCATATATTATTATCTATCGTACATATTGATTTTTAACTTAAGGTTTCAAGAATAGTTTCTTAGAGCCAATAGTTAGTATTAAACAGTAAGAATATTCCAAAAAATTACCCAAGTGAAAACAATTATTCCAAGTGAAAACAATTATTTTTAGTAAATTGAAATTTTGGTTTTATTAAAAATGGACGAAAACCGTTTATAGAATAATTTACCACATTGAAAAAAATCCATTCAGTAGGTACATTATTGGAATCATATTCATGGACTAAGGGGATGCTTTTCAAATTCTTCACAGAATATATCTGAAATAAAAAATATTAGAAAATTAGAAAAATGTCAACTTGCCTGTTCGATTTTAGCTGCTAAAATCGCCATTTTCTCGATTACCTTCTTTAATAATCCATTTTACAAACAAGTATATACTGCCGTAAGTTCGGCCAGGCCGAATCTTATGTACCCTCCACCATGGATTGCGTAGGAACTTCTACGAAAGACTATCATGCACAATCGAATTACTTGGGTTGTGGTATCTTAAAACTTCTTAACATCGTTTTCTAAATCGTGAGTTAGTCCATACGTGGTATATAAAGGGTGATTTGTTAAGAGCTTGATAACTTTTTTAAAAAAAAAAACGCATAAAATTTGCAAAATCTCATCGGTTCTTTATTTGAAACGTTAGATTGGTCCATGACATTTACTTTTTGAAGATAATTTCATTTAAATGTTGACCGCGGCTGCGTCTTAGGTGGTCCATTCGGAAAGTCCAATTTTGGGCAACTTTTTCGAGCATTTCGGCCGGAATAGCCCGAATTTCTTCGGAAATGTTGTCTTCCAAAGCTGGAATAGTTGCTGGCTTATTTCTGTAGACTTTAGACTTGACGTAGCCCCACAAAAAATAGTCTAAAGGCGTCAAATCGCATGATCTTGGTGGCCAACTTACCGGTCCATTTCTTGAGATGAATTGTTCTCCGAAGTTTTCCCTCAAAATGGCCATAGAATCGCGAGCTGTGTGGCATGTAGCGCCATCTTGTTGAAACCACATGTCAACCAAGTTCAGTTCTTCCATTTTTGGCAACAAAAAGTTTGTTAGCATCGAACGATAGCGATCGCCATTCACCGTAACGTTGCGTCCAACAGCATCTTTGAAAAAATACGGTCCAATGATTCCACCAGCGTACAAACCACACCAAACAGTGCATTTTTCGGGATGCATGGGCAGTTCTTGAACGGCTTCTGGTTGCTCTTCACTCCAAATGCGGCAATTTTGCTTATTTACGTAGCCATTCAACCAGAAATGAGCCTCATCGCTGAACAAAATTTGTCGATAAAAAAGCGGATTTTCTGCCAACTTTTCTAGGGCCCATTCACTGAAAATTCGACGTTGTGGCAGATCGTTCGGCTTCAGTTCTTGCACGAGCTGTATTTTATACGGTTTTACACCAAGATCTTTGCGTAAAATCTTCCATGTGGTCGAATAACACAAACCCAATTGCTGCGAACGGCGACGAATCGACATTTCACGGTCTTCAGCAACACTCTCATAAATCGGACGTAAAGCGCGAAACACATTTCGAACCGAACACTGATTTTGGTAATAAAATTCAATGATTTGCAAGCGTTGCTCGTTAGTAAGTCTATTCATGATGAAATGTCAAAGCATACTGAGCATCTTTCTCTTTGACACCATGTCTGAAATCCCACGTGATCTGTCAAATACTAATGCATGAAAATCCTAACCTCAAAAGAATCACCCTTTATTAGACAAAAAGTTATGCATAGTTAAGTCTACAAATAATTACGAATCGATATGGACTTTTTGCACGGTACGTAGAGCCAGAATTGAAATATGGGGGTCGCTTATATGGGGGCTATATACAATTATGAACATGATATGGACCAATTTTTGTGTGATTGGGGATCGATTTATCTGAGGGCCATATATAACTATAGACCGATATGGACCTAGTTAGTTGTTAACGACCATATACTAGCACAATGTACCAAATTTCAACTCACTCGGATGAAATTTGCTCCTCCAAGAGCTCCAAATCTCGGGATCGGTTTATATGAGGCTATGTATGATTATGGACTGATATGAACTACTTTTGGCATGGTTGTTAAATATCATATACTTCCACCACGTACCAAATTTCAAGCAGACCGGATGAATTTTACTTCTCCAAAAGGCACCGGAGGTCAAATCTGGGGATCGGTTTATATGGGAGCTATAAATAATTATGGACTGATAGGAACCAATTCCTGCATGGTTGTTGGATACCATATACTAACATCACGTACAAAATTTCAACCGAATGGGAAGAATTTTGCTCTTCCAAGGGGTTCTGGAGGTCAAATCTGGGGATCGGTTTATATGGAGCCTATATATAATAATGGACCGATATCAACCAATTTTTGCATGGGAGTTTGAGGTCATATATTAACACCACGTACAAAATTTCAACTGAATAAGATGAATTTTGGTCTTCCAAGAGGCTCTGGAGGTCAAATCTGGTGATCGGTTTATATGGGGGCTATATATAATTATGGACCGATGTGGACCAATTTTTGCATGGTTGTTACAGACCATATACTAACACCATGTACCAAATTTCAGCCGGATCGGATGAAATTTGCTTCTCTTAGAGGCCTCGCAAGCCAAATCGGGGGATCGGTTTATATGGGGGCTATATATAATTATGGACCGATGTGGACGAATTTTTGCACGGTTGTTAGAGACCATATACTAACACCATGTACCAAATTTCAGCCGGTTCGGATGAAATTTGCTTCTCTTATAGGCATTGGCGTAGCTAGGGGGTGCTGGGGGTGGCTATGCCCCCCCCCCCCAGAATAGTTCTTGCCCCCCCCGGAATAATCAAAGCTACAGTTGTTTTATATTTTAATTCAAGCTTTGCGATGTGTTTAATCCAATTAAGATTGTGGCAGACAGAGTATGTTAAGCATATTTTTTAGTATTGATATTTACATTACAACTAAAAACACGTAATAAAAACACTAAAAGACGCACATTTTCAAAAATAGTCAATTTATAACTACGTTGACTAAAATCATAAATCGTCACATGCCCAATTTACCATCTAAAATCGTCAAAATCACGAAAAATCCACAGAGTTGGTACCGCTGCTCTCGACAGTTGCTTCGTTGTATTCTGTTCTCAGAGAATTTTTAAAAACTAATCGAAGATAGACGTTTTATAATATTCAATTTATTTTTTGCCTTTTATTTAATTTTTTATTCTTAGTATTTTTTATACACGATGAATATGTTAAGTTTATGTTGTGCTTTATGAATTCTAGTCCTGTTTTAAAACACACATTTTAAATAAAATTTAAAAATCATATGTTTGTTGTCTTGAATTAAAAATAAATTACAAACAATATTTTTCAAACACATACTTAAAGCAATGCTTTTATTTTTTGTTATATTAAATAATGGTAAGTTGCTATTTGATTATTTATAGCGGTGTCGTGGAACCGGCTCCCACACACAATAAAATATTTTTTGTCTTCAACCATGAAATTAATTGATCTAATTAATTATACACTTCACCACTACTGTGGTACAGGGTATAATAAGTTTGTGCATTTGTATATAACGCCAAGAAATAGTGGTTATAGACCCATCTTTTAGTATACCGATCGGGTAAGAATTAAAATCTGAGTCGATTTAGCGATGTCCGTCTGTCTGTCTGTCCGTCCGTCTGTATATGTAATTTTGTGCACAAAGTACAGCTCGCAATTTAAGTCCGATCGTCCTCAAATTTGGAATAGGGCCGTTTCTTGAGACATAGACAATTGCTATTGGTTTTGGAAAAAATCGGTTCAGATTTAGATATAGCTGCCATATATAATTATCTACGATGTGGTCATAGTTAGCGTGTTTATCAACCGATTTTCTTGAAATACCGTACATCCAAATATTTAATGAATCTCGCAAATCTTGCAAAATATCACCCAAATCGGTTCAGATTTAGATATAGCTACCATATATATCTTTCGTCCGATTTAGACTCATATGACCACAGAGCCCAAAGTTTACTACCGATCTTCATGAAATTTTGCACAGAGGGTAGAATTGGCATTCTACCAATGCTTGGTACACTTGATTAAAATCGGTTCAAATTTAGATATAGCTCCCATATATATCTTTCGTCCGATTTGAACTTATATGGCCACAAAAGCCAGAGATTTGCCGTGATTTGCTTCAAATTTTGCACAAGGGGTACGTTTAATAGTATCGTTAAATGTGTCAAATTTTGTTAAAATCGGTTCAGATTTAGATATAGCTCCCATATATATCTCCCGTCCGATTTGCACTCATATGACCAGGGGGGCCAAAGTTATACTCCCATTTACCTGAAATTTCGCATAGATAGCAGAATTATTATTCTAACTATACATGTCAAATTTAGTCAAAATCGGTTCAGATTGTATATAGCTCCCATATATACGTACACCAGAGTTGGGGAAATATGGTCGACTGTTTCATATTTTAGACCCATTTTCAATGGGATTTTCCTCCAATTGACTGGATAGTTTCCACAGAGAATACAAATATGGCCAAAATTCTCACAGTTTACACAAAATTCTGTGATGATTTCCCCATATCTTAGCCATATCCTACACACTGCAATGCCAAAATTTCCATAGAACGGATGAGTTTTAAATAAGGGTCCAAGTCGCCCGACACATATCTTGGCGAGATCTAACCAATATCCTTGTAAAATCGCCACTGCTTAGTAGCAAAAATTGTAAATATTACTCTAATTGTCCTATATCTCGAATACATATGTATCGCCTGAAAAATCATAAATCTCTTTTGTACAATTGCATTAAAATTTCTCTCGCTTCATATTTCCCATATTTTTTACTAACATTGTGTATCATCCTAGGGCGTTAGCCGATTTAAATTTTAATTCTAGAGTTTTTGCAGAAGTACAAAAAATTGTTTCCATTAAAAGTATTTGTATCTGAAAATGCAAACCTTTATATAGCTCCCACCAAATTTTAAGTAGTTAAGATGGTAACACAAATGTGTGTCTGCATAGTGGTGAAGGGTATAATATAGTCGGCTCCTTGGCCGAACTTACGGCCGTATATACTTGTTTTAGCTATTTTATATCAATATAAAGCGTTTTTTGTTCTCTCTAACATCACACCATTCACTTCTTAGTTCCTGAAACGATTCGAAATAAATGTATTTTCATTAATTAACACCAATACCGCACACAATTTTTATACCCTGCTCCACACTGTGGAACAGGGTATTATAAGTTAGTGCATATGTTTGCAACACCCAGAAGGAGACGAGATAGACACATGGTGTCTTTGGCAAAAATGCTCAGGGTGGACTCCTGAGTCGATATAGCCATGTCCGTCTGTCCGTCTGTCCGTGAACACATTTTTGTAATCAAAGTCTAGGTCGTAGTTTTAGTCCAATCGACTTCAAATTTGGCACAAGTATGTGTTATGGCTCAGAATAGATACCTATTGATTTTGGAAGAAATCGGTTCAGATTTAGATATAGCTCCCATATATATCTTTCGCCCGATATGGACTAATACGGTCCCAGAAGCCAGAGTTTTACCCCAATTTAGGTGATATTTTGCACTAGGAGTTCATTTAGTAGTGCAGTCTAGTGTGCCAAATTTTATTGAAATCGGTTCAGATTTAGATATAGCTCCCATATATATCGTTCGCCCGATTTACACTCATATGACCACAGAGGCCAATTTTTTGCTCCGATTTAGTTGAAATTTTGCACAGACTGTAGAATTAGCATTGTAGCTATGCGTGCCAAATTTGGTTGAAATCGGTTCAGATTTAGATATATCTCCCATATATAACTTTCGCCCGATTTACACTCATATGACCACAGAGGCCAATTTTTAACTCCGATTTAGTTGAAATTTTGCACAGGGAGTAGAATTAGCATTGTAGCTATGCGTGCCAAATTTGGTTGAAATCGGTTCAGATTTAGATATATCTCCCATATATAGCTTTCGCCCGATTTACACTCATATGACCACAGAGGCCAATTTTTAACTCCGATTTAGTTGAAATTTTGCACAGGGAGTAGAATCAGCATTGTAGCTATGCGTGCCAAATTTGGTTGAAATCGGTTCAGATTTAGATATAGCTCCCATATATATGTTTTTCTGATTTCGACAAAAATGGTCAAAATACCAACATTTCCCTTGTAAAATCGCCACTGCTTAGTCGAAAAGCTGTTAAAATGACTCTAGTTTTCCCAAACTTCTATTACATATATATTGAGCGATAAATCATAAATAAATTTTTGCAAAGTTTCCTTAAATTGTTTCAGATTTAAATTTTTCCCATATTTTTTACTAATAATTGTTCCACCTTAGGGCTTTAGCCGACTTAAATTTTGAGTCTATAGATTTTGTAGAAGTCTATCAAATTCTGCCCAGATCGAGTGATATTTAAATGTATGTAAAACCTTTATATATAGTACACAACACATTTGACGGATGTGATATGGTATCGAAAATTTAGATCTACAAAGTGGTGCAGGGTATAATATAGTCGGCCCCGCCCGACTTTAGACTTTCCTTACTTGTTTGTTTTTAATTTTCCCGTGTTCACTTCATGAATGCATCAACACACGCAGAGAAGGAATATGATCACCTCAAACATGTTTCAAGAGCATAATGTTATTTTTGTATGGTGACCATGTAACATGTTTGTCACTAAAATGTTATTTTCTCGTCAAATATAACCTGCTTGCCGAAATCAGATACATGGTTTCCGAGAAAATTACATGGTTGCGAAAACCATGTTACATGGTCACCACCCAAAAATAACATTTTGCTCTTATAACATGTTTGAGGTGATCATATTCCTTCTCTGGGTGCAGAACTAAATTCAACCAAAAAAAAAACTCGAAATAGTCATAAAAGGACACATACCTGCCGTAAAGAAAAACAAAAGCAGCAAGAAAAATAACAAATCCACGCACACGATCCCTTTCTGACCCAAAGACCATAAATTTACTGAAGATGTAAATTGAGCTTTGATAGTGTTGGTACGAGAAAACAGAGATTAGTATCATTCTTGTACACGCAAAAAAATAATTCTTTCCTCCCAAACAAAGTTCGTTTCTCATTTGCTTTTCGTTGAAACGAAGTGTATTTGGAAGAAAAGTATATACTTTTTGTGATAAACGTTTATTCTTTTCCAGGATGTAATAACAATTGCATAAAGACTAAATCAAAAAAAATTTTTTCTGGCTAATTGCATTTTCCCTCACATCTTTCTCACTTCCACGAAGTTTTTTATTTCTTACCACCTTTTTCTGTAATACAAACAATGTAGAAGAATTATACGATTTTATAAATTTTAAATTTTTTTTCCTTTCGTCTGGACGGAGAATCGAACCGCGGACCATGCAATTTGTAAGCCAACACATTATACACTGAGCTATGTAGCCGTTATCAATAGCTTGCGGCGCCCACGAGCCGATTAAACAAAGTTTATTTAACAGAAAAATACATTTAGTTGGCACCGTGGAGCAGTGGTTGCTACGGCTTGCATGCCAAGGGTCGTGGGTTCGATCCCTGCTTCGACCAAAGTTTTTTTTTTACATATATTCCAGATATGGTCGGAAGATTCCGAAAACATGTTCAACATTACATTCTACTATATTAAATTTTTACTATGAACTTTAAAATGTGTCTTATTAAAGACCTAAAGTCAGAAAAGAACAGTGTTTGAGATAAACGATATGGACTGTGGTTTTGGTTCCAAAATAACTTTACTTTTTTTTATTGAAAAAACAAAAATTTTGTACCAAACGAATTTTTGGTGATAATAGTGTATACTTTTCGCAATTCAAAAAACTCTAACAAAAGAAAAACGTTTTCGGTACACGTTTTCCAAACGTTTTTTTTTTCTTTGCGTGTAGGAAAACCGCACCGAACTTATTGGTTTGATGACGACAAGTTTTATTTTGCTATTTTCATCAAAGTTCACGCAAATTGCTGTGTCGATTGCACTACATTATTAATAAAATACTGTCTAAAGTGTTTTTGTTCTTTTAAAAGTTAAAAAAAATTGCTAAAATAAGTAAATTAAATTTTGTTACGAATGCAAAATGAAAAAGAGAAGCCGAAAAAAGTTGCAACTTCTCATGGAATATGGTAATAATCTCTTTTTTCTGGAGAAAAAGAGGAAGAACAAGCTCAATTCACATCTTCCTAAAATTTATTGTCTTTGTTCTGGTCTCGCTATTGCAACAAAACAACTATCACCAGATACCAACAACAAACAAGGAACATTCCAGAAATTCATCCACACTGTCTTTGGAATAAAAACCAAAGACAATACACTTAGGAAGATGGGAAGTTGACATGCGTCACACCAAATGTTGCATTTACCGTCGTAGGTCCATATACTACAAAATATAGATACATTCCCCACATTGTGTTGGTTGATCATTTTTCTTACCCTAGACGATGAATGGGACACATATGTCCCATTACTGCCGGTACCTTTTTAGAAAAACTATGTAGCCGAAATAGTTCATTTAAACCATTATCGATAGAGGATGAGTTGATACACATTATACCAAAAATACAGCCACCTCAGACAACCACTACTTGAAATAAAAAAAAAATATTTAGTGAATAAAAATCCAGATTTTTCATGTTTATAACTTTCGCACCCACAAAGTACGCCCAAATTTAAATTTACAACTTCATAGCTACGTGTTCTTCGTCGATAGAATCTATGTTTTTTTTGATCAATGTAGATTTTACATCGGAAATACGAAATGGGACATATATGTCCCATTCGTCGTCAAAGGGTTAAATAATTTTTAAAATACATTATCTAAAACTTTCAATGTGAGGAAAAGTACTCCAACTTATAATAAAAAGGGGAATAAGCTATAGGTAGCCATCACACAAATCGGTAATGTGTTTAAGTTAATTTTTACAACAAAAATTTGTTGCCATACAAAAATTTTCCTAGTAACTTGACCACATTTCGTATATTGCCTATGTATTTTTATAATACAATAACAACTACTACACACAAAGAAAATTTCATTAAAACTGAGCCAACGAAATTTTTTCATTAAAATAACGAATCATTTTCATTTATACAATGAAATAAATCTTTAATAGTACGAAACGTTACGTTGATTAACAGAAAATTCGTTATAATAACGAAAAATTTCATTGTATTAACGAATTTGTTTCATTGGCTCACTTTTAATGAAACATTTCGTTAATATAACGAAACTATTTCTATCAGTGTATGTTGGAAATTTATTTAAGGAAAAATCCTTCCCATTTCGTAGTTAGTGAACTAAAAAGCTTAGTTAATTTTCGTTATGGTAAATTTTTGAGCTATGTTGAAGTTAAAATGGTCATTCAATTCACAAGACACTTTTTTCTGTGTACGAACTTTTTACGAAGAAAAATTAATGTAGAATATTCGTAGACGTTTCGTATATTCGTTGGGAGCCACCGTGGTGCAATGGTTAGCATGCCCGCCTTGCATACACAAGGTCGTGGGTCCGATTCCTGCTTCGACCGAACACCAAAAAGTTTCTCAGCGGTTGATTATTCCACCTCAGTAATGCTGGTGACATTTCTGAGGGTTTCAAAACTTCTCTAAGTGGTTTCACTGTAATGTGGAACGCCGTTCGGACTCGTCTATAAGAAGAAGGTCCCTTGTCATTGAGCTTAACATGGAATCGGGCAGCACCAATGTGGTATCACAATGGACTGAATAGTCTAAGTGAGCCTGATACATCGGGCTGCCACCTAACCTAACCTTCGTATATTCGTTAAATGTTCTTCGTAAAATTTACGAAAATGAACGAAAATTTCGTTGTTTTAATAAAGAAGGACAGGTTAGGTTAGGTTAGGTTAAAGTGGCAGACCGATTAAGTTTCAGGCTCATATATATATATATATATATATATATATATATATATATATATATATATATATATATATATATATATATATATATATATATATATATATATATATATATATATATATATATATATATATATATATATATATATATATATATATATATATATATATATATATATATATATATATATATATATATATATATATATATATATATATATATATATATATATATATATAAATTTTCGAAGAAATTCTAAACACCCTAGGTTAGGTTAAGTGGTAGCCCGATTAAGATTCAGGCTCACTTTGACTATTCCTTCCATTGCGATAACACATTAACTAAAAGTACCTATTACAGATGGGAACTTCTAGTTTTAACCGCTGAACCTTCTTGATTACTTTTCTTTGTTGAACCAACCAGATTGTTCCAAAAACATTAGCAGACTGCTTAAGTTAACGTTTTCCAGATCCGCCAGTAATCTGAAGCTATGCTCCTAAAAGTTGCTTGCGCTTTACACAAAATGCAGGACACTCACACAAGAGGTGTTTAATTGATTCCTTTTCCTCCGCATCATGACAGCTCATACAATAGTCGTTATAATTCGCGCCTATAGTTTTTGCAAATTCGCCTATCAGACAGCGACCCGTTATAGCAGATATCAGGAGTGATATCTGACGTCTCGAGAACGCTAGCATATCTAGTGTGCGGTTTAAGTTTAAATAGGGCCATATTTGCTTAGTGTCGTTACATCCCTTGCAATTCTCCCATCGAACATTTGCCATCATAACAGCCATCTCACGCAGCATGAGCTTGCAGGTAGCCAGGGGCATAGCAACAGATTCTAATTCCCCTTGAATATGTAAGGTAGTCCCTAGCCTTGCCAACTCATCCGCTTCGCAGTTCCCCGGTATGTTCCTATGGCCAGGCACCCATATTAGGTGAATATTGTACTGCTCAGCCATCTCGTTGAGAGATTTGCGGCAGTCTATGGCCGTTTTCGAGTTAAGGAACACATAGTCCAAGGATTTTATTGCAGGTTGACTGTCTGAGTATATATTAATGCCAATATTTGTTGGAACATTACTTCTCAGCCAATTCACCACCTCTCTTATTGCCAATATTTCAGCCTGAAAAACACTACAGTGATTAGGTAATCTTTTCGCTATTCGAATTTCCAGATCTTTAGAATATACTCCGAACCCCACTTGTCCATTCAATTTGGAGCCATCAGTATAGAAATCTATATATCTTTTATTCCCCGGGGTCTGTGTACACCACGCCTCACTGTTGGGAATTAGAGTTTCAAACTTTTTGTCGAAAAGTGGTTTTGCCAGGGTGTAATCCACTACGTTAGGCACATCGGGCATTACTTTGAGGACCGAACTATGACCGCACATTTTTTGCGACCACAGCGATAGCTCGCACAACCGCACAGCCGTTGTTGCAGCTGACTGTTTGGCCAAAATGTCTAAAGGCAATAGATGTAGCATGACATTAAGGGAGTCTGTTCCTGTCTTACTAAATGCGCCTGAGATACATAAGCTCGCCATACGCTGAACTTTATCTAAACAAGTCGGTTTCTGAAGTGCCGGCCACCAGACTACAACACCATATAGCATTATAGGTCTAACTACTGCCGTGTATAGCCAATGCACAATTTTTGGTCTTAGTCCCCACTTTTTCCCTATTGCCTTTTTGCACGAGTACAAAGCTACCGTGGCTTCTCTCGCCCTCTCTTCAATATTAAGCCTAAAATTCAGCTTCCTGTCCAAAATAACGCCAAGGTATTTTGCACACTCACATCTCTGATTGTGGATGGGAATTTTCCCCTAACTGCTAGGGCCACATCGTCTGCGTATGCCACCACTTTTATCCTTTCGTTTTCCAGGGAAACCAGAAGGTTGTTTATAGCAACATTCCAAAGAAGAGGTGATAGAACTCCTCCTTGGGGAGTGCCTCTGTTCACATACCTTTGTATGTTTGCTTGCCCTAGTGTGGCTGAAATACGTCTCTTTGTTAGAAGTTCGTCTAACAGCTTAAGTATACCTGGATCAACATTCAGAGTTGTCAGTCCATTTAATATCGAGCTCGGATGGACATTATTGAACGCCCCTTCGATGTCTAGAAACGCCACGATTGCGTATTCTTTGACAGATAGTGAGTTTTCAATAAAGCTGACTAGTTCATGCAATGCGGTCTCAGAAGACCTGCCCTTCGAGTATGCATGCTGTCGTTTCGAGAGTAAACTTGAATCCACGCTAGTTCAAAGATACATGTCTATCATCCTCTCCAGGGTCTTAAGTAGGAATGAGGATAAGCTGATTGGTCGGAAATCCTTCGCACTCGAGTGAGAGGCTTTTCCTGCTTTAGGTATGAAGACGACTTTTGTTTCCCTCCACTTTTCTGGAATACATGCTAAGTTTACACATCGTTTATATATCTCCGTCAACCAGGGGATAATTCTTTCAGCCACAGCTTGTAATTCCGCCGGAGTAATTCCTTCAGGTCCGGGGGATTTGAATGGTCCAAAGCTATTTAAAGCC
Source organism: Haematobia irritans (assembly GCF_050003625.1). Lineage (NCBI taxonomy): Eukaryota > Metazoa > Arthropoda > Insecta > Diptera > Muscidae > Haematobia > Haematobia irritans. The sequence goes on along the minus strand of NC_134400.1, from coordinate 77,793,028 downwards.
CATTTTATTCTAGATTCCGACACAATTTCCTCGATAGGAAATGACCGCTGAGCCTTTGTTACACCACGAGAACATGAATCAACCGTCTGATTTCCAGGGAAGTGTGTGTCCAAAAGTACCTCCAACGTCTCCTCACTGGACGTTGTCCAATTTCCCTCCGATGTTTTAATGAAACCTGGAGCGGTGTTAGTGGATGCTAGTACCTTCCGTAGTCTGGAAGCCTCTGACGTATTCTCAATACTGCTACAGTAATCATCCCAAGAGTTTTGTTGAGACCTTCTCAGTTCTCGTTTATATTCTCTCAGATTCATCTTGTAAGTGTCCCAATCGTCCAGAGCTCTTGTGGACTTTGCTTTGTTAAAGAGCTTCCTGCAGGATTTCCTCATATTACTTAACTCCGTAGTCCACCATGGCGGCCGATTTTTTCCCCTTGGCTTTCCTCTAGGGCATGCAGCTTTCAGTGAAATGTTGAAGGCCTTAGTAATCCGCTCCACTGCGTGTTCGATATCTTGCACAGTGCCCATATTTGTCTCCGGCACTTCCGGTATCATCACATTGAACGATTCCCTATACCTATTCCAATCAGCTTTCCTAACATTTGGCGGAAATATGGTCTTTGAAGTACGAATAGCCAATCTGAAACTGATGTAGCGATGATCTGAGAAGCTATGTTCCCTCAAAACTTGCCACTCAGATATCTTATCATTCAGTTCCGGAGAGGTCAACGTTACGTCCAAAACCTCTTGTCTGTTCCTGGTGACGAAGGTTGGTGCATCTCCCTTATTGCAAACTACCAGGTTAGTACGCAAAATAAACTCTATTAGCGACTCTCCCCTTGCATTAGTATCACTACTTCCCCAAATACTATGATGTGCATTTGCATCGCATCCCATAATGAGTTTTGTCTTTGTTTTTAGTGACTCCTCAATTAAAGTCTTAACGGCACAGGGTGGCATATCCCTATCATGTCCCATGTAGACCGAAGATACCCAATTACGACAGTGTCTGCATTGCTCAATGAAGGAAGCAGAAACAAGTTTAGTTCGTTTTTAGCAATTATACATGCTCGATTTATATCGTTACCGGTATTATGCAAAAGTTTGAAACCCGGAGTGCTTAATTCACAGATCTTGTTCTTATATATGTATGGTTCTTGAATAAGAACTATATCTATGTCTCCTTTCATCAGGAGAACTTTTAAGGCAGCACAAGCGGCCTTACAATGGTGAAGATTTATCTGGAGGAACCGTAGAACCATCCAAATTTTCAACCACCGTCACATCAGCCGCTTCAATTGAGTCATCAAGGGCTTCCTCTTCACAGATCTCGGTGACTCTCGCAACAATCCGCGGTTCAGCTTTGGTGAGGCTTGAGCCTGTAGAAACTTCCCGCATATGATTTTCGCCATAGTCTGCAGGTTTTATGTCTCCTTTGGCTTCGCTAGGAGATTTTTTCACTGCTGACTCTACCGGAGGCTTGTCCGTTTCGGTATCCTTTGGCTGATCGCTTTTGTATACCTTCATATGGATATCATGAAAGCCATAACTTACACGTCCTTGGGTCTGTGCTAGATGTGGCAGCGACTCTATGTTTAATATAAACACCGCATGTCGTCTTGGTCCATCCACCTCATCCAAACGACCAACCTTCCAATCGGCGGTTGGAAGATCTGGGTTACATTCTTTTAGTCTCTCTAGTATTGACTCAGGATCAGGAGGGTTTGCCGGTATCCATGCATGTGCTCTAGGTTTAGCCGGTATGTCTTTTTTATCGACTAACTCCAAAGCGGCTCCTTCCCAAACTTCACCAATTAGCATCAATGCAGCTTTAAAGCAATCCATAGACCTCTGGTCTGCAAAAGCTATTAACTTATATCGTCCTTGATACCATCCAGCATCTTGCCGTCGAGGACTTGGTCCGGGAAACTTTTTTCGCACCTCTGAGTAGACACCAGACATCGCGTTCTCAATTTCCCCCCATTTTTGCCTTGGAATCATACCGTCCAATGCTCCTTTATTAATAATAGCCATCACAAGGCTGTCTTTTGCAACTGAGGCAAACGATCTTTGATCCCGTTTAGAGGATGGTAGCTCATCCGGTGATCGTTCCCTTTTTCCAGCTTCAAGAATTCCTTGAGCCCATTTTAAGGAATCGCTTTGCTTAGCCGACAACGTGCTTGGGTCGACTGATCCTAATTTCTTTAGGATAAACAAAGCATTTCTTCGTTCCTTGAATCTCTTTCGAGAGGGGTTGCCTCCTTTTGATGTCGTCACCTTAGAAAAGGTTCGACTTGCCAAAGTGTCACCGCCAGTCGACCCGTCTACAGGTCGATTAATTGGGCCTGACTCTTGGTCGCTGCCCAAATTTATAACTTCAGTCGTTACCCGTCCACTGGGCCCTGAAGTTAGCAACCCAGTGGATGACTTTGAATTTCGCTGCATGGTGGTTTATTATTTCCACCACACGTGAAATTCGTAATAAGTACTTATTACGATGAAATACTCCGCTATTAGAAAACACGTCCGTTCAGTTCGACGGTTGAATAAAAAAATACGGCCGTAAGTTCGGCCAGGCCGAATCTTATGTACCCTCCACCATGGATTGCGTAGAAACTTCTACGAAAGACTAAAGACTTTAATATCATATACTACCACCACGTACCAAATTTCAACCAGATCGGATGAATTTTGCTCCTCCAAAAGGCACCGGAGGTCAAATCTGGGGATCGGTTTATATGGAAGCTATATATTATTATGGACTGATAGGAACCAATTCCTGCATGGTTGTTGGATACTCTATACTAACATCACGTACCAAATTTCAACCGAATGGGAAGAATTTTCAAATCTGGAGGTCAAATCTGGTGATCGGTTTATATGGGGGCTATATATAATTACGGACCGATGTGGACCAATTTTTGCATGGTTGTTAGAGACCATATACTAACACCATGTACCAAATTTCAGCCGGATCGGATGAAATTTGCTTCTCTTAGAGGCCTCGCAAGCCAAATCGGGGGATCGGTTTATATGGGGGCTATATATAATTATGGGCCGATGTGGACCAGTTTTTGCATGGTTGTTAGAGACCATATACTAACACCATGTACCAAATTTCAGCCGGATCGGATGAAATTTGCTTTTCTTAGAGGCCTCGCAAGCCAAGTCGGGGGATCGGTTTATATGGGGGCTATATATAATTATGGGCCGATGTGGACCAGTTTTTGCATGGTTGTTAGAGACCATATACTAACACCATGTACCAAATTTCAGCTGGATCGGATGAAATTTGCTTCTCTTAGAGGCCTCGCAAACCAAATTTGGGGGTCCGTTTATATGGGGGCTATACGTAAAAGTGGACCGATATGGCCCATTTGCAATACCATCCGACCTACATCAATAACAACTACTTGTGCCAAGTTTCAAGTCGATAGCTTGTTTCGTTCGGAAGTTAGCGTGATTTCAACAGACGGACGGACGGACGGACGGACGGACATGCCCAGATCGACTCAGAATTTCACCACGACCCAGAATATATATACTTTATGGGGTCTTAGATCAATATTTCGATGTGTTACAAACGGAATGACAAAGTTAATATACCCCCCATCCTATGGTGGAGGGTATAAAAATACCCAAAAAACAACTACACTTCAACTACTTACACACCCAAAAAAGTGACCCCACCGTGGATGAAAATTGGTTTATTTTAGAAAATTTTAACTAAAATAGTTTTCTAATTGCAACATGTTACAAATAAGTTAATACTTTTTGTCAAATTGAATAAAATTTTTAAAAAATAATTAATTGTTTTCTGTTGTTAAGGAAAATTTCATATGTTGGAAGAAAAAATGGATTTAAAAATTGTTAAAATGTCTTTATGTATGGAGTTCGAGACAGGTACAATTTTAGTAAAATTTACTCATTTGAGATACTTATGAACTCAATTTAAGCAAACTTCTGCCATTTTAGGAAAATATAAACTATTTTATTTTTTACTAAAATTGTGCACTATATTTGTATACAACTTTTTTCTTATTTTTATTTCACGTCATTAAAGTTAGCAAAAAATTATTCAAATAAGGAACATTTACTCATATTGTGCAAAATTTAACTAAAATCAACTAATCTTTATGAACTAAACTAAAGTTCAGTTGGCATTAGAGCCCCTTTTTTCTGCACGCAAAAAAACAATTCTTTCCTCCCAAACGAAATTTTAGACAAACAAAGTTCGTTTCCCATTGCTTTTCGTTGAAAGGAAGTGTATTTGGAAGAAAAGTATATACTTTTTGTGATAATCGTTTATTCTTTTCCAGGATGTAAAAACAATTTCATAAAGACAAACACAAAACAAGTATATACGGCCGTAAGTTCGGCCAGGCCGAATCTTATGTACCCTCCACCATGGATTGTGTAGAAACTTCCACGAAAGACTGTCATCCACAATCGAATTACTTGGGTTGTGGTATCCTAAATCGTTTTCTAAATTGTGAGTTAGTCCATACGTGGTATATATTAGACAAAGAAGGTATGTGTAGGTAAGTCTACAAATAATTACGAATCGATATGGACTTTTGCACAGTACGTAGGGAGCCAGAATTGAAATATGGGGGTCGCTTATATGGGGGCTTTATACAATTATTGATATGGACCAATTTTTGTGTGATTGGGGATCGATTTATCTGAGGGCTATATATAACTATAGACCGATATGGACCTAGTTAGACATGGTTGTTAACGGCCATATACTAGCACAATGCACCAATTTTCAACTGACTCGGATGAAATTTGCTCCTCCAAGAGGCTCCAAAACCAAATCTCGGTATCAGTTTATATGGGGGCTATATATGATTATGGACTGATATGGACCACTTTTGGCATGGTTGTTTAATATCATATACTACCACGACGTACAAAATTTCAACCAGATCGGATCAATTTTGCTTCTCCAAAAGGCACCGGAGGTTAAATCTGGGGATCGGTTTATATGGGTGCTATATAAAATTGTGGACTGATATGAACCGATTCCTGCATAGTTGTTGGATACCATATACTAACATCACGTACCAAATTTCAACCGAATCGGATGAATTTTGCTCTTCCAAGGGGCTCCGGAGGTCAAATCTGGGGATCGGTTTATATGGGGGCTATATATAATTATGGACCGATTTCGACCAATTTTTGCATGGGAGTTTGAGGCCATATATTAACACCACGTACCAAATTTCAACTGAATCAGATGAATTTTGGTCTTCCAAGAGGCTCCGGAGGTCAAATCTGGTGATCAGTTTATATGGGGGCTATATATAAGTATGCACCGATGTGGACCAATTTTTGCATGGTTCTTAGAGACCATATACAAACACCATGTACCAAATTTCAGCCTGATCGGATGAAATTTGCTTCTCTTAGAGGCCTCGCAAGCCAAATTTGGGGGTCCGTTTATATGGGGGCTATACGTAAAAGTGGACCGATATGGCCCATTTACAATACCATCCGACCTACATCAATAACAACTACTTGTGCCAAGTTTCAAGTCGATAGCTTGTTTCGTTCGGAAGTTAGCGTGATTTCAACAGACGGACGGACGGACGGACATGCTCGGATCGAGTCAGAATTTCACCACGACCCAGAATATAAAGTATATATATTCTGGGTCGTGGTGAAATTCTGAGGGGTGTCAGAGCAATATGATGGGGTCTTAGAGCAATATTCCGAACCGGCTGAAATTTGGTACAAGGTGTTAGTATATGGTCTCTAACAACTATGCAAAAATTCATCCACATCGGTCCATAATTATATATAGCCCCGATGTAAACCGATCCCCCGATTTGGCTTGCGAGGCTGCTAAGAGAAGCAAATTTCATCCGATCCGGCTGAAATTTGGTACATGGTTTTAGTATAGGGTCTGTAACAACCATGCTAAAATTGGTCCACATCGGTCCATAATTATATATAGCCCCCATATAAACCGATCACCAGATTTGACCTCCAGAGCCTCTTGGAAGACCAAAATTCATCTTATTCAGTTGAAATTTTGTACGTGGTGTTAATATATGACCTCAAACTCCCATACAAAAATTGGATGATATCGGTCCATTATTATATATAGGTTAGGTTAGGTTAGGTTAAAGTGGCAGCCCGATTAAATTTCAGGCTCACTTAGACTATTCAGTCCATTGTGATACCACATTTAACTAAAAGTACCTATTACATATGGGCACTTCTAGTCTTAACCACTGAACCTTCTCTATTATTTACTTTTGTGGAACCAACCAGATTGCTCCAAAAACATTAACAAACTGCTTAAGTTAACGTTTTCCATGTCAGCCAGTAATCTAAGGCTATATGCTCCTAAAATTCGCTTACGCCTTACACAAAAAGCAGGACACTCACACAAGAGGTGTTAAATTGATTCCTTTTCCTCCACGTCATGACAGCTTATACAATAGTCATTATAATTCGCACCTATAGTTTTTGCAAATTCGCTTATCAGGCAGCGACCCGTTATAGCAGATATTAGGAGTGCTATCTGACGCCTTGAGAACACTAGCATATCTAGTGTGCGGTTTAAGTTTAAATGGGGACATATTTGCTTGGTGTCGTTACAACCCTTGCAATTTTCCCATCGAATATTGGCCATCATAACAGCCTTCTCACGCAGTAAGAGCTTGCAGGTGGCCAGAGGCATACCAACAGATTCTAGTTCCCCTGGAATATGTAAGGTAGTTCCTAGCCTTGCTAACACATGTGCTTCACAGTTCCCCGGTATGTTCCTATGACCAGGCACCCATATTAGGTGAATATTGTACTGCTCAGCCATCTCGTTGAGAGATTTGCGGCAGTCTATGGCCGTTTTTGAGTTAAGGAACACAGAGTCCAAGGATTTTATTGCAGGTTGACTGTCTGAGTATATATTAATGCCAATATTTGTTGGAACATTACTTCTCAGCCAATTCACCACCTCTCTTATTGCCAATATTTCAGCCTGAAAAACACTACAGTGATTAGGTAATCTTTTCGCTATTCGAATTTCCAGATCTTTAGAATATACTCCGAACCCCACTTGTCCATTCAATTTGGAGCCATCAGTATAGAAATCTATATATCTTTTATTCCCCGGGGTCTGTGTACACCACGCCTCACTGTTGGGAATTAGAGTTTCAAACTTTTTGTCGAAAAGTGGTTTTGCCAGGGTGTAATCCACTACGTTAGGCACATCTGGCATTACTTTGAGGACCGAACTATGACCGTATTATTATATATAGGCCCCATATAAACCGATCCCCAGATATGACCTCCAGAACCCCTTGGAAGAGCAAAATTCTTCCCATTCGGTTGAAATTTGGTACTTGATATGGTATCCAACAACCATGCAGGAATTGGTTCCTATCAGTCCATAATTATTTATAGCTCCCATATAAACCGATCCCCAGATTTGACCTCCGGTGCCTTTTGGAGAAGCAAAATTCATCCGGTCTGCTTGAAATTTGGTACGTAGTGGAAGTATATGATATTTAACAACCATGCCAAAGTGGTCCATATCAGTCCATAATCATACATAGCCTCATATAAACCGATCCCGAGATTTGGAGCTCTTGGAGGAGCAAATTTCATCCGAGTGAGTTGAAATTTGGTGCATTGTGCCCTCAGATAAATCGATCCCCCATATAAGCAACCACCATATTTCAATTCTGGCTCTACGTACCGTGCAAAAAGTCCATATCGATTCGTAATTATTTGTAGACTTAACTATGCACTTTAACTTTTTTGTCTAATATATACCACGTATGGACTAACTCACGATTTAGAAAACGATGTTAAGAAGTTTTAAGATACCACAACCCAAGTAATTCGATTGTGCATGAATGATAGTCTTTCGTAGAAGTTCCTACGCAATCCATTTTGGAGGGTACATAAGATTCGGCCTGGCCGAACTTACGGCAGTATATACTTGTTTTTACATATATTCCAGATATGTTCGGAAGATTCCGAAAAAATGTTCAACATTACATTGTAGTATATTAAATTTTGAGCTGTAGAATGTGTCTTATTAAAGACCTAAAGTCAGAAAAGAACAGTGTTTGATATAAACGAAATGGACTGTGTTGTTGTTTCAAAAATAAATTTTTTTATTGAAAAAAAATTAAAATTTTGTAACAAACAATTTTTTTTGGTTATAAAAGTTTAAAATTTTCGAAGCAATTCAAAAACCTCTAACAAAAGAATAACGTTTTCGGTACACGTTTTTCAAACTTTTTTTCTTTGCGTGTGGGTGCACGTACGAAATGTTTTTGTTTAATCGGGGAATAAATAACATGCTAAGTAAACATAGCGACACTCAAAAATGTATCATGTGTATGCTAAGTAGACTTAGAAATCATAGCAAAAATAAATGTCCATTCTAAAGAATGCTATGTTCACTTAGTTTTGAAAAATATTTTACAATTCTGTTGTAAACAGTACTAACTATACTTAGGCCTTTTTGGAATGGGCATTTTTTAAAACGTCAGTCGCAGGCTAAGTACAATTTTTACCATAACTTTTGATAGAATTGTCCGATAAATCTGACAGACTCAAGTCACATCAATCCAGTGTTGCCAGGTGATGTTTGATTCTCCAACCCCCCCCCCCCCCCTACTCTTAAGAAAAAACCCTAAATTGGTCTAGACTTTTTTCAAAACCCCAAAAAAATTTAAGAATGTAAATAGTACAAAAAGGGGTCCCAAATTTCGTGAAAAAATCCACAATTATATATATACTGAAAGAAGAGGGTTCTTTTCTGAGGAACGAAATTTTAGACAAACTAAATGTTCTTGTGAAGTGAACAAAAATCATTAGATGAAATCATTACAACACTTGTCACAAATTCGGGTTTATTTGCTCTTTAAGAAACTACTTTATAACAAAAGGGAATTTCGTTTTTTCTAAAATTTCGTCCCTGGGGAAAGCAGGCAAAACAAAATAATTCACTGTATAAATCTTTTAAATCAAATTTATTAAAACAACGGGTTATAAAGTATAAATAATAAAAAAAAAACAAAAATGATAGTTATTCGCGAGAAATTATAAGACCAAAAATTTAATGAAAATTTAACTGCTAAGTTAAATTAAAAATGCCCTTTCAACAGAAGTGTTTGAAAAAAAAAAACGAAAATAATGCTATTGCATATATTGAGGAACTTGAGTTGACTTCCCGCATCTTTTTTTCTCATAATTCTTGACAGAATTGTTCCGTATTTGGTTTAGAATTGCTCCACTATAAAAGGTCTAAGATATCTTTTTACACCCAAAAATACCCTCAAATAAAAATTACCCCTAAAAATGTAAAAAACCCCTAGGTTGGGGGGAAAATCCCCAACCTGACTACACTGCATCAATCCGAATACAAAAGAAACGAACTCCGTCAAAACGTGCTAAGTTGACTTAGCGTACTCTGGAATGAAAGCATCGATATGGGCACTTCTAGTTTTAACCACTGAACCTTCTCTATTATTTTATTTTGTAGAACCAACCAGATTGTTCCAAAAGCATTAACAGACTGCTTAAGTTAACGTTTTCCAGGTCCGCCAGTAATCTAAAGCTATATGCCCCTAAAATTCGCTTATGCCTTATCAGGAGTGATATCTGACGTCTAGAGAACACTAGCATATCTAGTGTGCGGTTTAAGCTTAAATGGGGCCATATTTGCTTGGTGTCGTTACAAGCCTTGCAATTCTTCCATCGAACATTTGCCATCATAACAGCCTTCTCACGCAGTAAAAGCTTGTAGGTAACCAAAGACATACCAGCAGATTCAAATTCCCCTGGAATATGTAAGGTATGTTAGTTCCTAGCCTTGCTAACTCATCTGCTTCGCAGTTCCCCGGTATGTTCCTATGGCCAGGCACCCATATTAGGTGAATATTGTATCGTTGAAAGATGGCTTGAGGAACACAGAGTCTAAGGACTTTATTGCAGTTTGACTGTCTGAGTATATATTAATGCCAACATTTTTTGGAACATTACTTCTCAGCCAATTCGCCACCTCTCTTATTGCTAATATTTCAGCCTGAAAACCACTACAGTGATTAGGTAATCTTTTCGCTAATCGAAGTTCCAGATCTTTAGAATATACTCCGAAACCCACTTGTCCATCCAGTTTGGAGCTATCAGTGTAGAAATCTATATATCTTTTATTCCCCGGGGTCTGTGTACACTACGCCTCACTGTTGGGAATTAGAGTTTCAAATTTTTCGTCGAAAAGTGGTTTCGTCAGAGTGTAATCCACTACGTTACCATTGCACCACGGGAGCCACCGTGGTGCAATGGTTAGCATGCCCGCCTTGCACACACAAGGTCGTGGGTTCGATTCCTGCTACGACCGAACACCAAAACGTTTTTCAGCGGTGGATTATCCCACCTCAGTAATGCTGGTGACATTTCTGAGGGTTTCAAAGCTTCTCTAAGTGGTTTCACAGGAATGTGGAACGCCGTTCGGACTCGGCTATAAAAAGGAGGTCCCTTGTCATTGAGCTTCACATGGAATCGGGCAGCACTCAGTGATAAGAGAGAAGTTCACCACTGTGGTATCACAATGGACTGAATAGTCTAAGTGAGCCTGAAACATCGGGCTGCCACATAACCTAACCTAGGCACATCTGGCATTATTTTGAGGAACTATGACCGTACATTTTTTTCCGACCACAGCGATAGCTCGCGCAACCGCACGGCCGTTGTTGCAGCTGACTGTTTGGCCAAAATGTCTAAAGTAATAGATGCAGCATGACATTAAGGGAATTTGTTCCTGTCTTACTGAATGCGCCTGAGATACACAAGCACGCTATACGCTGAACTTTGTCTCTTTGTCTAAACTTGTCGGCTGCTGAAATGCCGGCCACCAGACTACAACACCATATAGCATTATAGGTCTACCACTGCCGTGTATAGACAATGCACAATTTTCGCTGTTAGTCCCCACTTTTTTCCAATTGCCTTTTTGCACGAGTACAAAGCTACGGTGGCTTTTCTCCCCCTTTCCTCAATATTAAGCTTAAAGTTCAGCTTCCTGTCCAAAATAACGCCAAGGTATTTTGCAAATTCATCAAAGAGAATTTCAATATGGGCTTAACCGTGGGAGTTTTGCTATCTTTGCAGTACATGACTATTTCTCTCATTGCAGGATTTACCCCAAGACCATTCTCTTTTGCCCATTTCTCAGTCATCCGGAGGGCTATCTGTATAACATCTCTGATTGTGGATGGGATTTTTCCAATGACTGCTAGAGCCACATCGTCTGCGTATGCCACTACTTTTATCCTTTCTTTTTCTAGGGAAACCAGAAGGTTATTTATAGCAACATTCCAAAAAAGAGGTAATAGAACTTCTCCTTGGGGAGTGCCTCTGTTCACATTCCTTTGTATGTTTGCTTGTCCTAGTGTGGCTGAAATACGTCTCCTCATTAGAAGTTCGTCTAACAGCCTAAGTATGCCTGGATCAACATACAGAGTAGCCAGTCCATTTAATATCTAGCTCGGATGGACGTTATTGAATGCCTCTTCGATAGTGAGCTTTCAATAAAGCTGACTAGTTCATGCAATGCGGTCTCAGTAGGCATGCCCTTCGAGTAAGCATGCTGTCGTTTCGAGAGTAAACTTGAATCGACGCTAGTTCTAAGATAAATGTCTATAATCCTCTCCAGAGTCTTAAGTAGGAATGAGGATAAGCTGATTCGTCGAAAATCCTTCGCACTCGAGTGAGAGGCTTTTCCCGCTTTAAGGTGGGTACTATGTTCGGTTTTCGAGTTGAAAATCACTTTATTTTCGCGATTACTTTTCCTGAAATAATCAAAATTATAAATTAAAACCAAAATATTCCTGTAAAGTCTTGTCGAAATCTAGGGGAACAAGAAACTGCGCATCAATTGAATTAATTTATCTGCTTCATATTGAACTGTTTTGTTAAAGTAACCGCGAAAATTTCAACTCGAAAAGCGAACATAGTACTTACCATTAGGTATGAAAAAGACAATTTTTTTCCCTCCACTTTTCTGAAATATATGCTAAGTTAATACATCCTTTATATATCACCGTCAACCAAGGGACAATTCTTTCAGTCAGGTCCGGGGGATTTGAATGGTCCAAAGCTATTTTTTTTTATTTCATCGATTCATTGTAACTAAGTTTCAAATTAAATAAATGCCTCAGCGCTATCAGGCTTTAATCTTTTTAATACCATTTTGAAAGTTGCGAGGCTAGTACAAGATTTTACATGTAGCGGTAAGTTATTATATTCTTGGGTACCTGAAAAGTCAATACGCTGCTTCGTGTTTTCCGTACGGCATAACGCTACTCTTAATTGCTGATTGCTTCGAGTATTGAATGAAGTTTGATTTCTTGTGAAGGAGATTGTATGATATCCAATATTGTTCAAACGCTTATAAACATATAGAGATGTTTGATATTTATAAAGTCCACGTATTGGCAAAATATTCGGGAAAATGATACAAAATAATGTAATTGTTTAATAAGATATTGGCAAATTCGACACTATTTTAAATGATTTATTCTGTAACCGTTGTAAAGATTTTAGCTCGGTGTTCTGTCTATTTGCATATATAATGGCAAGGTAATTCAGATGGCTTTGAATGAGTGTCTGATAAAGTAGTAATTTTGTGCGCTGATCGAATTTATATCTGAATTTGTGTAAAATACCAATAGCTGGCGAAATCTTAGACTTAATATGATTGATATGTATGTCCCACGAAAGGTTAGATTGCAGATGCATGCCTAAATACTTAATAGAGTTGACCTCATGGAGTTCTTGACCGTTAGCTGTTATAACGAACCCCGAATCAAATCGTCCATGTGGGCGAAAGCGCATCAACTTCGTGTTCGTTCTATTAATGAATAATTTGTTTATATCCATGTATTCAAAAATCAGGGCAACATCCCGCTCCATATAACTTTTGACCGCAGCTTCTATCTTCCCAGTCAGAAATTTACGATGGTTATAAATATTGAGCGTTGTAACAGCCAACGTTGAAACAACGTTTGCTAAACAAATTAATTGACGGTTTTTAAATAGTAAATTTTCCATAAAATTATCGTTGAAAATGCATGTTCCATCAATATCCAATGGTTTTTAATGAGTAATGGATGTATTATTGTTGATATGAATTGATTTATAATAGGATAATGTTCCTTTATCACATAAAGTGAAAATGTACATTAACAGTGAAACCACTAGGAACAACAATTTTGGTTAATTTTACAAATGAGGCAATTGTAGAAAGTTTTAACTAAACTAAACGCTGACATCACGCCAAAACCCAAATATAAGTACTTATTTAACGACTAATTTAAGACATTTTGTTAGACATAATTACTTTTTTTTCACATGTTAAGGTGAGTATTAACTTCGAGTTTATCCGCTTAAATCGCTCAAGTGAAAACTAAATCAGTAAGAAAACTGTATAAAATTATACATATTTGTTGCAAATTTTATTATAACTTGATGGGGAAAAGCCCAAAGCAATTTTCACAAAGTTTGTATTCCTTAAAACGGATTATTAAAGAAAAGTAATCGTGATAAAATGACGATTTTAGCGGCTTAAGGTGGGTATTAAGTTCGAGTTTAGCCGCTAAAGGTGGGTATTAAGTTCGTGTTTAGCCGCATTTTTTCACTAAAGTGAAAACTAAATCAGTAAAAAAAGGCATAAAATTATACATATTTGTTGCTGATTTTATTACACTGTTAGAAAAATATGTTTTTCATATGATCCGATATAAGGTTAGGTTAGGTTAGGTTAAAGTGGCAGCCCGATTAAATTTCAGGCTCACTTAGACTATTCAGTCCATTGTGATACCACATTTAACTAAAAGTACCTATTACATATGGGCACTTCTAGTCTTAACCACTGAACCTTCTCTATTATTTACTTTTGTGGAACCAACCAGATTGCTCCAAAAACATTAACAAACTGCTTAAGTTAACGTTTTCCAGGTCACCCAGTAATCTAAAGCTATATGCTCCTAAAATTCGCTTACGCCTTACACAAAAAGCAGGACACTCACACAAGAGGTGTTTAATTGATTCCTTTTCCTCCACATCATGACATCTCAGACAATAGTCATTATACTTCGCACCTATAGTTTTTGCAAATTCGCCTATCAGGCAGTGACCCGTTATAGCAGATATTAGGAGTGCTATCTGACGCCTTGAGAACACTAGCATATCTAGTGTGCGGTTTAAGTTTAAATGGGGCCATATTTGCTTGGTGTCGTTACAACCCTTGCAATTTTCCCATCGAATATTAGCCATCATAACAGCCTTCTCACGCAGTAAGAGCTTGCAGGTGGCCAGAGGCATACCAACAGATTCTAGTTCCCCTGGAATATGTAAGGTAGTTCCTAGCCTTGCTAACACATCTGCTTCACAGTTCCCCAGTATGTTCCTATGACCAGGCACCCATATTAGGTGAATATTGTACTGCTCAGCCATCTCGTTGAGAGATTTGCGGCAGTCTATGGCCGTTTTTGAGTTAAGGAACACAGAGTCCAAGGATTTTATTGCAGGTTGACTGTCTGAGTATATATTAATGCCAATATTTGTTGGAACATTACTTCTCAGCCAATTCACCACCTCTCTTATTGCCAATATTTCAGCCTGAAAAACACTACAGTGATTAGGTAATCTTTTCGCTATTCGAATTTCCAGATCTTTAGAATATACTCCGAACCCCACTTGTCCATTCAATTTGGAGCCATCAGTATAGAAATCTATATATCTTTTATTCCCCGGGGTCTGTGTACACCACGCCTCACTGTTGGGAATTAGAGTTTCAAACTTTTTGTCGAAAAGTGGTTTTGCCAGGGTGTAATCCACTACGTTAGGCACATCTGGCATTACTTTGAGGACCGAACTATGACCGTACATTTTTTCCGACCACAGCGATAGCTCGCGCAACCGCACAGCCGTTGTTGCAGCTGACTGTTTGCTGATATAATCAAAATGTGTATCGTGCACAATTTTTAAACACAATATATTTAAGTGCAAACATGTAATGTTCCTAAACTAACACAAAATGTTTGGGACACATATGTTAATATGTTAGAATATATTATGTTTGGGGCATGAATGTTTCATAAAAATAATATGTGTTAATGTAAACATATATAAATTAACAAATTTCGAGTAAACATATATATGTTGTGATATTTTATTCAGAGAGCGACAGAAAGAGAGTATAGAGAAAGAAATAGGGATGGAAACCGGGAGGGTTGACGAAAGATATAAACATAACAAAGCGAGAGAACAATTTCTGTGAAACCGTTTGTATGTTGTTTTGGAAAACTGTTTTATGATAAGGCCAAAAATTTGATATGTTTAAGTCTAAATATTATTTAATTTGAATATTAGAATGAGTATTGGGAGTAAAGAAAATAAACATTCGCAACCAAGAGAATAGACATTTGAAAAAAACGGCATGTGTTTTCCCCGTGAGAGCAGCATTTAAAATTAAACAATATTTGATTAAAAAATTAATTGATTTAATTTGAAAATTTCAATTAACTTTTTCATTGATTCAATTAAATATTTAATTGATGTTGATTGCAAAACTCAATTAATTTTTTGAATTAAAATGGTAACTATTTTTAATTACTTTCTAATCTGACTTTGTGTTTTACAATATTTGATTAAAAAATTAATTGATTTAATTTGAAAATTTCAATTAACTTTTTCATTGATTCAATTAAATATTTAATTGATGTTGATTGCAAAACTCAATTAATTTTTTGAATTAAAATGGTAACTATTTTTAATTACTTTCTAATCTGACTTTGTGTTTTAGTTTGATAAAAAATATATATTTTGAAATAATTTTCTATTTAAAAACATCCATCACTTTTTTTTACTGACTTAGTCTTCCGAGTTTGATTAAAATGTTAATTGAATCAATTTCAATCATTTACTTAATTAACTTAAGGTTTCTATCTTGATTAAAAAGTTATTTGTATCAATTAAATTATTAATTGCAAAAAATTTCAACTTCAATCAACTTTTTAATTGGAAATATTTTGGTGATTTTTTCTGTGTATGGGTATTCTTGGCTCGTTAAAAGAAATCGGAACGTGCGAGGAGTAAGTCAAAATATTCAGGCAAAGGAAATTAAAAAAACGGTAGAAAATATACAAAAATTACAAAGGGATCTTCATAATAATAACGAAAGGGCACTCTTCTCTTTTTAGAGTTGGGACAGTAAAATGAAAAAAGAAGGAAATAGTGAAAAATTAAACAGTGTATAAAAACAAAGCTTAGTTCCTCTTTATTAGTAAGTAGTCTAAGAGGAGTTGACGGGCACCTTCAAATATAAAAGCCGACATTAAGTTCGAGTTTTGCAGATAAAACAATTGAAAAAGAATTATTAAAGAAAAGTTAAAGGCAAAATGGGGTAATTTTAGAGCGATAATGCCAACTTAATACCGTCCTTAATGGTCAAAATGAAATTAAGTACAAAACCCGATATGTTTTAAATGCATTTAAAATGGTGTTAAATGCTGGTAAAAAACTGTTCACGCCTAAATAAATGTATGTGTATATTATAAAATTATTTATGTATGTTTATACTCGACTCCACGTTCTTCTTTTGTTAGTACTTTTGAATTCCTTCCAAAATTTCATACTTTTGTACCAAAACAAGTTTTTTTTTGTTACAAAATTATTATTTTTGCAATAAAAAATAATATTTTATCCAAAAGCTCAGTCGATTTCGTTTATATCATGCCCTGTTTCTGACTGTAAATCTTTAGTAACCCACATTTCGAAGTTTCATTAGAAAAATTTTGTATAAATGTGTAAATAAAAAAAAAATAAATAAAAATAAAAAAATTGGTGTTCGGTCGGAGCAGGGATTGAACCCACGAACCTTTGCATGCAAGGCAGACATGCTAACCACTGCTCCACGTGGCCAAAAAATGTATGTTTCTGTTAAATAATGTTATGTTTGCATGGGCTCGTGGGCGCTGCAAACTATGGTATATAAATGTAACTTATAACGATAATTGTCTACTGGTGACTATAACAGTGGATAGTGTGTTGGCTTACAAACTGTATTGTCCTCGGTTCGATTCTCCGTCCAGGCGAAAGGTAAAATTTATAAAATTGAATAATTTCTTCAACAATATTTGTATTACAGAAAAATATTATTTTTCTTTAACAATCCATTTACGATTACTTTTCTTTAACAATCCATTTTAAGGAATACAAACTTTGCGAAAATTTGCTTTGTACTATTCTCCATCAAGTTATAATGAAATCTGAACAAATATGCATAATTTTATGCCTTTTAAGATTTAGTTTTCACTTTAGTGAAAAAATGCGACTAAACTCGAACTTAATACTCACCTTTAGTGTCGGGAATTTTCTTTGTATAATTTATGAATTTGAGATGGTAACACTGAAAAAATGCATCTCTGTGTACAAGAAACAACAATTCATAAACAAACGTGAAACAGTTATAACGGCGAAAACAAGCGTCACTTTGAAATAAGAAAATAAAATAAAGAATAAATATTGGTAAAATGTCTCAAAATCTTAACAAAAGGAAAATGAACACCCTTGGTACAACTGAAGGTAAGAAAAATGTCGTGCAATAAACAATTCATTTCTTTATATTTTCAATTTTTTTCTACAGACACTGATGAAATGTTGGACTCCATTGGAACGATACCTTTCGTAGGAAAAAATCAACCAAAGCGACAAAAGCTAAAACACAGAAGAGGTACATTTTGAAATCCTGAATTTATATAATTGTTTTAATTCATTTTTCACTTCACAGATGCTATAGATGATAATTTGGATTTTTTTCGAAACGGAGGATCACAGTATGCCATCCCATTCCGTAAATAAGGATGACGAGAGTAAGGAAATGTATTTCGCCCAATAGAGGCCATTATCAACAAATGTTATTCTTTATCTTTCTATGTAGCTTCATTCAGGGATGAAGTTAGAAGAGAGTTAAGGGCTATTAAGGACGAAATTGGAAATTTTTTTACCAATTAGAAATGTCAATCTTAATCTTAATTATGTATTTTTCCTATTAATTGTTAAGTTTTCTGATGTTCCTTGGTAAAGTGTAAAACACTAATATAAATATAACAATAAAATATTCAACGTATTTTGAAGGTTTTAATGTACTGTAAAATTATAATTCTAGCCCTCCTAAAGCATTCTAGAAACAATTGGAAAGACGTATGAAATGTTGTTTTTCAGTGCTTTTTAATGGTTGTAAAAACCATCGATACACCGTATAACGATGTTATCATTTTGGGGTTGTAACAACGCTTTTTCCCACCGTGTATCAACCGTTCAAAACGCTTTTACAACGCTTTTCCGATGTTTTTTTTTTTCTGACTGGGTTATATGGATAGAATATGCATAAAACATCTGCATACATAAACAATTTACCATGCAACTGTAAGTTGTTAAGATCGTTGATATATATGAGGAACAATAAGGGACCCAAAACACTACCTTGTGGAACTCCATGCTTTACACGCCCTATTCCACTTCTCTTTCCATTTAGCTGAACAAATTGTTTAAAGCCCATTTTATTCTAGATTCCGATAAAATTTCCTCCATAAGAAATGACCGCTGAGCCTCTGTTACACCTCCAGAACATGGTTCAACCGTCTGATTTCCAGGAAAGTATGTGTCCTAAAGTACCTCCAACGTCTCCTCAGTGGACGTTGTCCAATCGCCCTCCGATGTTTTAATGAAAACTGGAGCGGAGCTAGTGGTTGGTAGTACCTTCCGTAATCTGGAAGCCTCGGACATTTTCTCAATACTGGTGCAGTAATCATTCCAAGAGTTATTCTGAGCCTTTCTCAGTTCTCGATTGTATCCTCTCAGATTCTTCTTGTAAGCGTCCCAATGCTCAGGAGCTCTGGTGGACTTTGCTTTGTTAAAGAGCTTCCTGTAGGATTTCCTCATATTACTTAACTCCGTAGATCACCATGGCGGTCGATTTTTTCCCCTTGGCTTTTCTCTAGGGCATGCAGCTTTCAGTGAGATGTTAGGTTAGGTTAGGTGGCATCCCGATGTAATAGGCTCACTTAGACTATTCAGTCCATTGTGATACCACATTGGTGAACTTCTCTCTTATCACTGAGTGTTGCCCGATTCCATGTTAAGCTCAATGACAAGGGACCTCCTTTTTATAGCCGAATCCGAACGGCGTTCCACATTGCAGTAAAACCACTTAGAAAAGTTTTGAAACCCTCAGAAATGTCACCAGCATTACTGAGGTGGGATAATCCACCGCTGAAAAACTTTTTGGTGTTCGATCGAAGCAGGAATCGAACCCACGACTTTGTGTATGCAAGGCGGGCATGCTAACCATTGCACCACGGTGGCTCCCCCAGTGAGATGTTGAAGGCCTTAGTAATCCGCTCCACTGCGTGTTCGATATCTTGCACAGTGCTCATATTTATTTCCGGTATCATCATATTGAACGATTCCCTATACCTATTCCAATCAGCTTTCCTAACATTTGGCAGAAATATGGTCTTTGAAGTACGAACAGCCGATCTGAAACTGATGTAGCGATGATCTGAGAAGCTATGTTCCCTCAAAACTTGCCACTCAGATATCTTATCATTCAGTTCCGGAGAGGCCAATGTGACGTCAAAACCCTGTTGCCATAAGCGTAGGAAGGCCTCTGGGGAGGGGGCTTAGACCCCCCCAGAAAAAGTTTAGCCCCCCCCAGAATTTGAAACCCTATTTACGATTTTCCATTTTTATAAAAATTAAACAAGTATATACAACCGCACAAAGTTACGCTAAAGACTTTCATTTTGTTTAGTCTGATTTAGTCAATTTAATTAAAAAAATAGTGAATGATAATAAAACTATTCTTTCATAAATTAATATCTTAATAATGCTGCAAAAAAGCGTCGCCAAAAAAGAAGCGAAAATGTTCGTTTTGGGTCCGAGAGTGGTGCAAAATTGGCGTAGAAGCGATGAATGTAATATGAACTTGTCATAGAACGAATGTCCACCGTTTCAACAGCCGTTGCAATGAATTTGCATCACTTCTTAAGGTGTGATCCGAATTCAGTGTTTTGAATGTGAATTCAAAAATTGTGTGATATTTTCCCAGCTAAATAATTTTTATATTTTTTATAATTGTTAATGCATTCCAAAGCTTGATTGTAACATTTTCCCTCGAATATTTCCAAAAAGTATTGATTTTTCTATAATGGATTTGTAATTTTTGTGGCAAAATTACTCATTAAAATATGAAAAAATGAAGTAAAAAAACTTCCTGTGTAGTTAAAATAATTAACTTCTTTGTGGAATGCTTTTAAAGTTGTGCTTTTAGAACAACTCCCATTATTTTTTTGCTGGGAAAAGTGTGGAACTACTTTAAGTTGCTTTATTATAAATTAATTGTAGAGTTATTTTGATGTCTAATTTTTTATTAATTTTTATGAAATAAAACATTAATTGAAGTTATAACTTCAGTCTACAAATTTTTAGCTAGGGGGGCTATAGCCCCCCCTAGCAAGATTGTCTAGCTACGCTAATGCCTGTTGCCTGTTTTTGGGGACGAAGGTTGGTGCATCTCCTTTATTGCAAACTACCAGGTTAGTACGCAAAATAAACTCTATTAGCGACTCTCCCCTTGCATTAGTATCACTACTTCCCCAAATACTATGATGTGCATTCGCATCGCATCCAGGGTTGCCAGATTCAAATGGCCTATTGTCTGGAATTTTGGAAAATGTTGGCTGGATTTAAAAAAAAAAAAATCTGGATTTCGTAAATCCCAAATATGAGGAATAAATCTATGTATTTATTAAAATATTGAAATAAATAATAAAAGCACAACAAAATATTTATAATTCAGCATTTTCATAAACATAAATAAAATAAAGTAAAGTTAAAAAAATGGGAACATATTTTTAATTCAATCTTCTCTAAAACTAAATTTACACAAAAAAAAATACAAAATAGGTTTAATGCAGATCTAATAGATAATACATATCGCACCTATTAAACAAAACGGTAGTAACTAAAAATTTTTATTTTTCAGTAGAGACAAAAAACTGTAGTAAAAAAGTATTAACTCTGAAGACAAGAAAAGAGACTTAACGGCATTTTTTAATGAAAGAATAGTAAAAAGTGGGACAATTTTACAATGTGTATCGTTTTTTAATGAAAAATGAAAATTTCAAAATTTTGAGTTACTACGCTTTCTCTCTCTGGTTAAAAGTAATTAACACTCAAAAATCACCTTATTGAGAATAAAAAGATAAATAACTAAACGTATAGTCTTTTCTATTGAAATATTATTTCAAAAGTATATTTAGCTGGAAATATTATAGAAATTCCAGCCTATTCCAGTCCATCTGGCAACCCTAATCGCATCCCATAATGAGTTTTGTCGTTGTTTTCAGTGACTCCTCAACTAAGGTCTTAACGGCACATGGAGGCATCTCCCTATCGTGTCCCATGTAGACCGAAGATACCCAATATTTGCATTTGGATATCTCTAGTCTGGCTACGACAGTGTCTGCATTGCTCTATGAAGGAAGCAGAAACGAGTTTAGTTTGTTTTTAGCAATTATACATGCACTCAAAAAAAAGTGAACTCTCTATTTCACTAAAGCCAATTTAACTTTATATTAGTTCATAGAATCAATATGTTTGGAAAAAGTTTACTTTACTCAAATAATTCTTTGCGTACGTTAGTTAAATGAACTAAAAAACAGGAAAAAATTATACAAAAATAAAGCATAAAGGTTTCCTAATTTCGTATTTCTCACAAAATAGTTCATTATTTCTTTAAATTTGTAAATTTTACCAAAAATGTGTCCATCATGAACTTCGTATGGCACTAAAGACATTCTTGCAATTTTGAACTCCAAGATTTCTCTTAAAACTACAAAATTTTCTTTAACAAGTGCAAAAACTTAGTTATGTCTAATAAATTTTCTTGAATTTGTCGAAAAATATTTACTTAATTTTACCATATCGGAGTGATGCCAGCGCTTGTAATACTGTTTAGTTAAAATTTTCTAAAAAAAAATCAAAATTTTCTAAAATTAATCGAAAGTTATCTTTCCTGGTGGGTTCACTGTTTTTTCAGTGTGCTCAATTTATATCTTTACCGGTATTATATCTTTAAAAGTTTGAAACCCGGAGTGCTTAATTCACAGATCTTATTCTTATATACACACAAAAAAAAATTTTCTGATTCAATCACGAAATTAATTGATCCAATTAATTTTTAATTGAAATGTCTTCAATCACAGAAATGATAGTATCAATTAAAAAATTAATTGAAGGTCAATTAAAAAGTTAATTGATCCAATTAAAAAATTAATTGGTACTATAATTTTTGTGATTAATTTTTGTTTCAATTAAAAAAAATTTTTGAATCAATTAAATTTTTAATTGAATATTTTTTAAAACTCAATTAAAATTTTAATTGGAAAAATTTTCGTGAAATTTTTTGGTGTGTATGTATGGTTCTTGAATAAGAACTATATGTCTCCTTTCATCAGGAGAACTTTTAAGGCAGCACAAGCGACCTTACAATGGTGAAGATTTATCTGAAGGAACCGTAGAACCATCAAAATTTTCAACCACCGTCACATCAGCCGCTTCAATTGAGTTATCAAGGGCTTCCTCTTCACAGTTCTCGATGACTCTCGCATCAATCCGCGGTTCAGCTTTGGTGAGGTTTGAGCCTGGAGAAGCTTCCCGCATACGATGTTCGTCAATGTCTGCAGTTGTTGTGTCTCTTTCGGCTTCGCAAGGAGATTTCTTCACCTCTTCACCTCACTCTAACGGAGGCTTGTCCGTTTCGGAGTACTTTGGCTGATCGCGTTTGCACACCTTCATATGGATATCATGAAAGCCATAACTTACACGTCCTTGGGTCTGGGCTAGATGTGGCAGCGACTCAATGCTCAATATAAACACCGCATATCGTCTTGGTCCATCCACCTCATCCAAACGACCAACCTTCCAATCTGGGTTACATTCCTTTAGTCTGTTTAGTATTGATCCGGATTAGGAGGTTTTGCAGGTATACATGCATGTGCTCTAAGTTTAGCCGGTATGTCTTTTTTATCGACTAACTCCAAAGCGGCTCCTTCCCAAACTTCACCAATTAGCATTAAAGCAGCTTTAAAGCAATCCATAGACCTCTGGTCCGTAAATGCTATTAACTTATATCGTCCTTAATACCATCCAGCATCTTGCCGTCGAGGACTTGGTCCGCGAAACTTTTTTCGCACCTCTGAGTAGACACCAGACATCTCGTTCTCAATTTCCCCCCATTTTTGCTTTGGAACCATACCGTCCAATGCTCCAGCACAAAAAGCGCCGCCAAGAAAGTAATGAAAATGCTCTTTTTGGATCCGGAAGTGGTGCAAAATTGACGCAGAAGCGATGAATTTAACATGGGCTTGTCATAGGACGGAAGTCCTCCATTTCAACAGCCGTTGCACTGAATTTGCATCACTTCTTTAGGTGTGATCCGAATTCAATGTTTTGGATGTAAACTAACAAATTCTGTGATATTTTTTCAAATAAATAATTTTTATAATTTTTAAGGGATTCTAACGCTTGTCGGAAATGTTTGGTCTCAAATATTTTCAAAAATTCACAATTTTTTCAGATTGGACTTATCATTTTTTTCGCCAAATTTTAAATGATTTGTGCCATTTTATGAATTCTTACTCTATTTTTAACCTATTTGAAACAAAACAAATATAAACGGCCGTAAGTTCGGCCAGGCCGAAGCTTATGTACCCTCCACCATGGAAACTTCTACTAAAGACTGTCATCCACAATCGAACTACTTGGGTTGCGGTAACACTTGCTGATGGCAAGGTATCTTAAAACTTCCTAACACCGTCTTCTAAATTACAAGGTAGTCCATACGTAGTATATATTAAACTAAAAAAGGCCGATTAAATACGTATATAATTAAGTTTAAAGTTTCTATAGAAATAACATTTAGACAAAATAAAATTTTGACAACATTTTCTATAGAAGTAAAATTTGGAAAAAAATGTCTACAGAAATAAAATTTGGAAAAAATTTTCTATAGAAATAAAATTTGGAAAAAATTTTCTATAGAAATAAAATTTTGACAAAATTTTCTATAGAAATAAAATTTTGACAAAATGTTCTATAGAAATAACATCTTGACAATGTTTTCCATAAAAATAAAATTTTGGTAGATTATTTTTGGCTCGAGTGGCAACCATGAATATGAACCGATATGGACCAATTTTTTTTTTTTTTGGTGTGATTGGGGATCGGCTATATATAACTATAGACCGATATGGACCAATTTTGGCATGGATTTTAGCGGCCTTCTACTAACACCACGTTGCAAATTTCAACCGGATCGGATGAATTTTGCTCCTCCAAGAGGCTCCGGAGATCAAATCTGGGGAACGGTTTATATGGGGGCTATATATAATTATGGACCGATATGGACCAATTCTTGCGTGTTTGTTAGAGACCACATTCTAACACCATGTTCAAAATTTCAGCCGGATCGGATGAAATTTTCGTTTCTTAGAGGCTCCGCAAGCCAAATCGGGGGATCGGTTTATATGGGGGCTATATATAATTATGGACCGATGTGGACCAATTTTTGCATGGTCATTAGAGAACATATACCAATACCATGTACCAAATTTCAGCCGGATCGGATGAAATTTGCTTCTCTTAGAGGCTCCACAAACCAACTCGGGGGATCGGTTTATATGGGTGCTATATATAATTATGGACCAATGTGGACCAATTTTTGCATGGTTGTTAGAGACCATATACTAACACCATGTACCGAATTTCAGCCGGATCGGATGAAATTTGGTTCCCTTAGAGGCTCCACAAGCCAAATCGGGGGATCGGTTTATATGGGGGCTGTATGAAATTATGGACCGATATGGACCAATTTCTGCATGGTTGTTAGAGGCCATATATTAACACCATGTACCAAATTTCAGCCGGATCGGATGAAATTTGCTTCTCTTAGAGCGATCGCAAGCCAAATTTGGGGGTCCGTTTTTATGGGGGCTATACGAAAAAGTGGACCGATATGGACCAATTTTTGCATGGTTGTTAGAGACCAGATACTAACACCATGTACCAAATTTCAGCCGGATCGGAAGAAATTTGCTTCTCTTAGAGCAATCACAAACCAAATTTGGGGGTCCGTTTATATGGGGGCTATACGTAAAAATGGACCGATATGGCCCATGTGCAATACCATCCGACCTACATCAATAACAACTACTTGTGCCAAGTTTCAAGTCGATAGCTTGTTTCGTTCGGAAGTTAGCGTGATTTCAACAGACGGACGGACGGACGGACATGCTCAGATCGACTCAGAATTTCACCACGAATGACAAAGTTAATATACCCCCATCCTATGGTGGAGGGTATAAAAAAAGTTAAAATTACCCATTAAAAGTATGGAAAAACCAAGATATAAAAAATTGAATTAAAATAACTTACTGGTTAGTTAAAATAAAGAACATCATTGGGATTGCATCTTCTGGAAGTGCTTTTAAAGTTATGCCTTTGAAAGAACTTCCAAATTTTTTTGCTGGGTAATGATCGCTGTGCTTAGCCGACAACGTGCTTGGGTCGACTGATCCTAATTTCTTTAGGTTAAACAAATCATTTCTGCGTTCTTTGAATCTCATTCGTGAGGGATTACCTCCTTTTAAAGTTATGCCTTTGGAAGAACTTCCAAATTTTTTTGCTGGGTAATGATCGCTGTGCTTAGCCGACAACGTGCTTGGGTCGTCTGATCCTAATTTCTTTAGGTTAAATAAATCATTTCTGCGTTCTTTGAATCTCATTCGTGAGGGATTGCCTCCTTTTGATGTCGTTACCTTAGAAAAGGTTCGACTTGCCAAAGTGTCGCCACCTGTCGTCAGGTCGACCACACGCGAAATTCGTAATAAGTACTTATTACAATGGGATAATGCGCTATTAAAAAACACGTCCGTTCAGTTCGACGGTTGAATAATGACGAAGAATAGTTAATGAAAAATTCTTCGTAAAATTAACGAAGAGAGTTCTTTCGGTGTACACATTGCAACAATTTTACCTGCTCTCTCTGTGCAAATATTCATCGGAGTTAAAATATGACTTCCGGTGGCCATACGAGTCTAAATCGGGCGAAAGATATTTATGGGAGCTAGATCCAAATCTGAACCGATTTCAGCCAAATTTGGCAAGTATAGTAAGAATGTTAATTCTACTTTCTGTGCAATATTTCACATAAATTGGAAATATTGTTTCTGGTGACTGGGGTCAAATAAGTTTATATTGGGGAAAAGATATATATGTGAGCTATATCTAAATCTGAATCGCTTTCAAAAGAATGCATGCCAAGTAAGAATGTTAATTCTACTCCTTTTACTTAACTCGTAAAAGGCCTCTGCACAAAACAAAATATCAACGATTTTTGTCTCAACACAATTAAATTTTTATTTAAAGTTGAGCTAACAACATGTGTGAATACAAATCGAAATTTGTAATGTGAATATTGAAAATTGTTAACGATTGCCATTGTTGTGTTAACAATGATAGTTGCTAATTATCTCAATGTTTTCAAATAAAACTATTGTCATATCAACAACAAAGATTATTGATTATGGTGAGAATTTTCAATTAATTTACTTGTTAATGCAACGTTAGGTATTGCTGGTTTCCCTTTTTCTACCCACCACCATACAATGGTGATAAGGGTGATCGAAATATCGATTTCCGACTATATAACGTATATATATATATATATATATATTCTTGATCTGGGAGAAATTCTAAGGCGATATAAGCATGTCCGTCTGTTGTAATCACGTCTGAAATTTGGCATAGATTCGTTTTTTGTTTGCGGGCAGGTCAAGTTCGAAGATGGGCTATATCGGTCCAAGTTTTGATATAGTCCCCGTATAAATCGATTTCCCGATTTGGGGTCTTGGGCTTATAAAAACCGTAGTTTTCATCCAATTTGCCTGAAATTAAAAATCTAGAGGTACTTGAGGACTATAAAAAGGTGTGCCGAAAATGGTGCCCATCGGTCCATGTTTTGGTATAGCCCCCATATAGACCGATCTCCCGATTTTGCTTCTTGGGCTTCTAGAAACTGTAGTTACTATCAGACTTGCCTGAAATTTGAAATCTAGAGGTATTGCGGGACCATAAAAAGGTGTGTAGAAAAAGGTCCGTATCGGTCCATGGTTTGGTCTAGCCCCCATATAGACCGATCTCCCGATTTTGCTTCTTGGGCGTCTAGAAACTGTATTTTCCATCTGAAATTGAAATTATAGAGGTATTTTAGGACCATAAAGAGGTGTGTCGAAAATGGTCCGTATCGGTCCATGTTTAGGTATAGTCGCCATATAGACCGATCTCCCGATTTTTATTCTTGGGCTTCTATAAACTGTATTTATTACCCGATTTGCCTGAAATTGGAAATCTAGAGGTATTTGAGGAACATTAAGGGGTGGTGAGTATTGGTCCATGTTTTGGTATAGCCCCCATATAGACCTAACTCTCGAATTTATTTCTAGGACTTCTTCCACAAATAGGTCAGCCGACTATGGTGTGTGTCGACGCATGTTTTAGAATAGCCTCCCCATAGACCGATCTCCAGATTTAACTCCTTGGGCTTCTACACCCTCAAAAAAAATCGCTTCTTTAACATATGTTCCAAACATATTTTGCAGGAAGCACATATATTATTGCATACTGCCGAAACATTAATATGTTTGTTTTATGTGAACATATTATATGTTTGGAAGCATTTTGAGCCAAAAATATTATATGCTTGGAAGAATTTTTCCCAAACACGATTGTGCTCATTCCCTAACATACTCGTAATTTTTACTTCCACGAAATTTTTTAGTTATTGGCACCTTTCTCTGTAATACAAATAATGTTGAAGAAATTATTCACTTTTATAAATTTTTTAAATTTTACCTTTCGCCTGCACGGAGAATCGAACCGAGGACCATACAGTTTGTAAGCCAACACACTATCCACTGGGCTACGTAGCTGTTATAGTCACCAGTAGATAATTATCGTTTTAAGTTACATTTATATAGCATAGTTTGCAGCGCCCACGAGCCCATGCAAACATAACATTATTTAACAGAAACATACATTTGTTTGCCACGTGGAGCAGTGGTTAGCATGTCTGCCTTGCATGCAAAGGGTCGTGGGTTCAATCCCTGCTCCGACCGAACATTTTTTTTTTTTTTTTTTTTTTTTTTTTAATTTACACATTTATATTTATACTATATTAATTTTTTTAAATGAAACATCGAAATGTGCGTTATTAAAGATTTATAGTCAGTAACAGTGCTTGATATAAACGAAATTGAATGATTTTTGGATAAAATATTATTTTTTATTGCAAAAATAACAATCTTGTAATAAAAAACTGTTTTTGTACAAAACTTTAAAATTTGGAAGGAATTCAAAAACTAACAAAAGAAGAACGTGGAGTCCAGTATAAACATACATACATAATTTTATAATATAAACATAAATTTATTTAGGAGTGAACAGTTTTTTACTAGCATTTAACACCATCGCTCTAAAATTCCTTTTATTTTTCTTTAATAATTCATTTTATTTCATTTGGAAGGAATTCAAAAACTAACAAAAGAAGAACGTGGAGTCCAGTATAAACATACATACATAATTTTATAACATAAACATAAATTTATTTAGGAGTGAACAGTTTTTTACTAGCATTTAACACCATCGCTCTAAAATTCCTTTTATTTTTCTTTAATAATTCGTTTTAAAGAAATTAAACTTTTTAAATTGTTTTTGCTGTAAAAGTCGAGCTTAATGCCCGCTTTTATATTTGATGGTGTCCGTCAACTCCTCGTGGACTACTTTTTAATAAAGAGAAACTAAACTTTGTTTTTTTACATGAATAAAATAAAATAATAAAATATCACAACATATGTATGTTTAGTTGAAATTTGTAAATTTATATATGTTTGTATTCACACATATGATTTTTATGAAACATTCATGCCCCAAACATAATATATTCTAACATATTAACATAGATGTCCCAAACATTTAGTGTTAGTTTAGGAAAATTACATGTTCGCACTTAAATATATTGTGGTTTAAAATCGTGCCCGAAACACATTTTGTTTATATCGGAACATATGAAAAACATATTTTTCTAACAGTGTAGAAACCGAAATTCCCCTTTCGTATAAAGTATTTCGTTTAGAAAACTAATCCGAATTTTTGATAAGCGATTCAATGATTGTATCTAAAATTTGTGTCAAAAGAAAACTTTGCTTGTCTGAAATTTCGTTCCTCAGAAAAGAAAACACTTCTTTCAGGGTATAGCAGGCGCACTGATCACGAAACTTGCTTGAAAGTAAAATTTCCAGATTTTACTCATCGTATTCATTTAAATAATGGCGGAAAAAATCTACAGATTTAAGATTTCAAATCACAGCGTTATTTCATCATATACACGATATGTTTATGATTTCTCTAAAACTCAAACAAAATTGGTTCTCATAAATCCAGAATCTGATCTGGTCTTCATAGGTAGAATCTTTAAATTTTTTCTTCGGGAAGCGTACTGGTTGAACTGATTTGCTTGGAGAAGATATTATCAAGTAACCCGCTACGACGAAGAGTTTTCAAAGTAAACTATTATATTTGATTCATGGTGGTGGGTATTTAAGTTTTGGCCTCGACCGAACTTACTGCTGTATATACTTGTTTAAATTAACGAAAATTTAACTATTTAAATTATTGGGGTATCAAACCAAATTCAACTAAAAAGTTTATTAATTTTTTTATTGTAAGAAATGCAAATATAGTCATTTTACAAGCTATTTAAAGTTTCAACTCGTTAAAAACACAAATTTCTAATATATAGAGCGTCCAACGTTTCCAATATAGGGTACTGGATTCCATTGAATTAAATTGTGATCAATTTTATATTTGAAATTTCGCCGGCAACTAATAAAAGAGGCTGTATGGAGCTGGAGTAAATTTAGTTTCGCCTCTTCAAATATAGCCTTTCCCATTAATGCAATTGAACTTCAAATTTGTGGCGACGATCCAAAAGCCAATCGCAATCTGAAAATACAAAAACGTAAGTAAAACAAGTATTTACGACATAAAATTCGACTAGACCGAATTTTCAGTACTACACATCTCCCGAAAAAAATCTTTGAAACGTCATAGTACAAATTCTTTAATATGGACTCTATATTTACTAATTCTAGTGTACAATAACGCCGTTATTATTTTCAGACTGCGATTTAAAAGGATCGCCAAGGAATTCACGATTCTATTATTTGGCTTATATAAAAAAAAAAATAAAAACATTTAAATCTGCTACAGACATTGAACTTTTTCCACTGCTTCTTCTAACATATTAAAAAAATTCTTCTAACATATTAAAAATTTTCTACTACACGGACGAAAAACACTGTTTTTGATATGTTTGGGTGTAAAAATTATATGTTTGGAACTCAAATTTTTTAACACAGTATTCTTAAGTGCAAACATATAATGTTCATAAACTAGCATAACATCTTTGGGACATATATGTTAATAAAGGGTGATACGGTCAAAATTTGGTCAATATAAACTTGACGTATTTGTTTCAATTTTGCATTTAAAAAACCTGAACACCCCTCATTTTGAAAGTGTGTGTGTGTGTAGAATGTTGCTCCTATTTTGATTTTGGACTTCACTCTTCAGTTGTCAAAATGCCGCCCAAGCAAGAAGAGCAGCGTATCAAAATTTTGCTCGCGCATCGCGAAAATCCGAGCTACTGGCACGCAAAGCTGGCAAAATCGCTAAAAGTTGCCAAATCAACCGTTACAAATGTAATTAAAGTGTTTGGGGAACGTTTGTCGACAGCCAGGAAGTCTGGATCGGGGGGAAATCGAAAACCGGAAGCCGCTGAGACGACAAAGAGAGTTGCCGGTAGTTTCAAGCGAAACCGTAACCTCTCTCTCCGAGATGCCGCAAATAGGCTGGGTGTATCGTCTACAACCGTGCATCGAGCCAAAAAACGAGCCGGTCTATCGACTTACAAGAAGGTAGTGACTCCAAATCGCGATGATAAACAAAATACGACGGCCAAAGCGCCATCCCGAAGGCTGTACACGACGATGCTGACGAAGTTTGACTGCGTGGTAATGGACGACGAAACCTACGTCAAAGCCGACTGCAAGCAGCTTCAGGGACAGGAGTTTTATACGGCAAAAGGAAGGGGAAAGGTAGCAGATATTTGCAAGCACATAAAACTGTCAAGGTTCGCAAAGAAATATCTGGTTTGGCAAGCCATCTGTACCTGTGGCTTGAACAGCAGAATTTTCATAGCTTCCGGGACTGGCAACCAAGAAATTTACGTGAAAGAGTGTTTGAATAAACGTCTGCTGCCTTTCCTGAAGAAACACGGTTGTTCCGTACTGTTTTGGCCGGATTTGGCATCTTGCCATTACGGTAAAAAGGCCATGGAGTGGTACGCCGCCAACAACGAGCTGGTGGTTCCCAAGGACAAGAACCCTCCCAACACGCCAGAGCTCCGCCCAATTGAGAAATACTGGGCTATTGTCAAGCGGAACCTAAAGACGACCAAAAAAACTGCTAAGGACGAGCAGCAGTTCAAGGCAAACTGGCTTTCTGCGGCGAAGAAGGTCGACAAGATGGCTGTACAAAATCTGATGGTAGGTGTCAAGCGTGAGGCCCGGCAATTCGGATTTGGAAAAGCGAAAGCCTAACTGAATATTTTTCCTGAATTTTATACTAATTGAACTTGAAAAGAAATTTAATTTGATTTTTTAAATCAACGATTTCACCGATTTACACGCGTTTTCCCTTGACCAAATTTTGACCGTATCACCCTTTATGTTAGAACATATTATGTTTGGCACATACAATGTTTCTCAATATAATATGTTTCGATGCAAACATATATTAATTTAGAAATAGCCTATATGTGTTTAGAGAGTATGCTGCAAGTAAAATAATGGATGTAACCAATTTGCGCCTTAAAAATATATCCACACAAAGAAAATTTCATTAACATTTTTTTCTACCAATGTATGCCCTAAGGTGAAACAAATTATGTTTGAACAATACAAACAATATTTTGTTTGGACCAATCCTGAAAATATATATGCTTGAAGCAAAATGCATATGACGTCCTTTTGGAATAAGCTGCTTCTATGGAAAACACTTCTGCCACAGAAATTTTGATAGTATCCTTCTCTCAAATGGATGAAATATTTATTTGGGCAACTAAACGAGTTATCACATAAAACTCAAATGAATCGATTGAAAATTATGTATATGTTTATAGTTTTAGCAAACGCATTACACACTGACGAAAAAGACTGTTTTATATATGTTTGGGTGTAAAAATTATATGTTTGGAACTCAAATTTTTAAGCACAATATTTTTAAGTGCAAGCATATAATGTTCATAAACT